>NW_021820822.1:0-166033 GCF_901001135.1 Rhinatrema bivittatum | reverse complement strand
CCACATCACCCCAACCCTTATCGAACCCCACTGGCTACCAATACAATCTCATATCCTTTTCAAGGTTCTTTCCCTCATACTAAAAGCATCACCAATGAAAACACCGACTGGATCAACCCCCCTACTTCTTCGCACCTCCACCAGACCAACTCGTTCTGCCCTCCAAGGAACACTCCGTACCCCCTCTATCAAATCTACTAAACATATCTCCACAATGAACAGAGCCTTTTCCCTGGCTGGCCCCACTCTATGGAATTCCATGCCCCCAGACCTACGCACCGAAACCTCTACACCCAAATTAAAAAAAAAAGCTAAAAACCTGGCTGTTCCAACAGGCCTACCCTTCCTACGATAACCACCTTCCTGACGACTCCCTGAGCTGTGTATAGTACTTTTCCTTTGTATATCCTTGTACAATGTGTTGCTACTTCCCCTCGTGTTAACACTTCATTAAACTGCTCATTCCTCTCTTCTCTCCCCCCCCCCCCTCTGCTAAAACCTTCATTGAAACCTACATCTGCTACCCTACTGTTTGATCACAAATCCTGCAATTTTCCTTCTGCTTACCCAGCTCCTTAATCAGTTTATGGACTATATCCCTAATCAGTTTATGAACAATATACCATTGAATCTTGTAAATAGTTACTCTGTTTCTTTGTTAGTTTGTTAGTTCCTATACTCATAGTTTATTGTTCCATGTAAAGGCACTGCCGAAAAGTTACAAGTTATTTGTAAACCGATACGATGTGCAAACGGTTGTCGGTATATAAAAAATTCTAATAAATAAATACCGTCGTTAAGCTAGTTGCCGTCACAACGGTTCACAATAAGGCACATAATTTCAAACTTAAATGTGTTGAGTTATATTAACTAAACAGGTGCCATCAAATACTGTAACATAGTTTCATATTAAATATTATTTAGTGGTTGTGATAAGTCATGCACAAGGGAGTCAGATACCCTATGGGCCAGTTTTGAAAAATCCCCCAGGCAAATATTTTTCTGCAATCTGCCCCTGGACAGAACTATAAGGTTTCAGTGTGTTTATCACTTTTCAATATCTTGAAAGTGGAAATAGCTTCATATCACAATTAGCACCAGCACCAGTGTTATTCAGGCCTTCCTAAAACTTTAATAGAAGGGTTTCTTGTAGTGCTCAGCCCTTAAACTTTCAAACCCAGCTGTTTTTCCCTACATTTCTTACAACCAAGAGTTTGCAATTGTTCTCCACGCTCCCTGAGGACTCTCACCCTTAATATTGGCTTGCAGTCTCCACCACTCTGGAAGGCCACCTAATTCTGTTGCGAGCCAGGCTCTCAATCAGTGCTAATTAGGCTGCTTTAGCTTTAATTCACAGTTCCAGCAACATCGCTCTCAGTTGTATCATCAAACCAGTTCACCACCTTCCTTAAATCTACAAAAACATCCCAAAATTCTCCGTATTTCAGAAGGTGTAGCTTTCATGTATGTCAGCCACTCCGTTCTAAAAACTAGTTATCCCAGAACAATTCAAACTCTTTTCGTTTTTTCCTTGGTCTCTCTCTCTCTCTCCAGCAGCCCCACTAAACCAGCCTTACTTAAATCTCATTAGTTTCCAAATCTCCCTCTATTTCAGGAGGTTTAGCTTTCATACTTTTGCCAACCCTTCAGTTCTAAAGATTATTATCACTTAGCACAATTCAAACTTCTTTTCTTTTCTTTCCTGAGGCTCTCTCTCGCTTTCCCTCCCCCAGATACTATAATCTACTAAAGCATTTTTTATATCCCCTCCCTAGATATGCAGGCTTCTGATCACTGATGCCACACGGTCTCAAAGCCTTTCTTCAAAAAACAACTTAATTTTAGTGCCATGGTGACTTTAGAACTGATTCTTCCTCCTCCTCCTCAGAGGGCTGCTCCATGCTGCTGGGGGTGAAACTGCTGCTTTCCCCTGCTGATTTGCATCACCTCTGTGGCGCCACCCCTCTTACAGTTCCTAGCAGCCAATTGGTGTGATTCCACTAATACTGGCGAGTCAGGTTCATTATGCACAACTCCTTGCCACACTTGCTGCAGGGATATCTGGGAATTGTAGTTCCACAGGGACCCTTTTAACCTTTATATGCCCTGTTTTCCTCTTATACTTTAATGCTTTCTGCTTTACGCAGGGGCTAATACAATTCCTCCTGCATCATCACACATGCTAACTTTTATGATGATCTTTCTCCACACATCACCGAAATAGAGGTTGTCATAACCGCTGATGACTGTAGGCTGTCAACATCTTAGGTTCTTAAACTAAACCCAAATTTCACCAGGAGTAATAGTGTGATAGTTCAGTTAAGGTACAATGAAACTTGGGATGGATACAGAGAGGCATTTCTCCCATTTTGTGTGTATGGCGAAAATACATGATGCATAATACAAGCCCTTGTTTAACTTTCTCAAGAACGGATTCCTTTTAAGCGTTTCGAACATTTGAATGTGAGATTTTGAAAATGACATGGAATGCATTTCAGACACAGATGAGGGAAGGTCATATCAGGACCATGGTGTATCTGGACCATTACTTAGCACAGTGGTTCTCAACCAGTGTTTCGCCAAGCATCGACAAGTATATCGCACACTTCCTGGTCTCCCAATGCTCTTCCCTCCCTCTCCTCACCCCAGCGAGACGCACACAGTTCTTCAACGAACACTGCTGCCGTTCCAGCCCATGCTATCAGCGCATTCAAGCCCGGAGGGGAACAGCAGCAGTGTTTGTGGAAGCCAGCAGCAGCAACCTGGCCTTTTTCTTCTCCCGCCCCTGCGGCCCGGAAGAGGAAGTGATGTTTACCAGGCACACGGGAAAAGAAAGGGCCATGCTGCTGCTGCAGAAATCATGTCCCAATGCTCCCAAGACTCCCCCCCAGCCTCGCAGCGGAAGAAGGCAGCACTCAGCTGTTGCCTGTGCTACAATCATCGCGGCGCAGAGCAGTCAGTTGAGAATGCGTCCGTGGGGATTTCCTGCCGCGCGGCTGTTTGGGAAATCTGTCGTCATTAGCTGCCCCGGGTCTGCGGTGTTTAACATTTTTTATATGGCCCCTGCTCAGGGGTGGATTGTCCTATCGGAGCTTCGGGAGTGCCCGGTGGGCCGGCCAGGTCAGTCATGGGACTAGGGTTGATGCCTGCAGAGCCGCTGCGATTAATATCAGGCCCCGCAGCAGTTCATTTGGAAGAATGGAAGCCTCCCCTGAGGCTCTCTGCTTTTGTTTTTGTACGAATGGAGCCGCATTCTCCATGGGTCTGCACCTCTGGGGTTTTTTTCTCCCCATGGCCACGGTTACATGGGCCTGCCTGTTTTTTAATCCCGTGGCATCACTGACTAGCAACTGATCCCCTCCTCCCCTCATCACCGTGGCGGCGGGAAACACTCCCATCGTCTCTCTTCAATCTCGGCTGCAAGAAGCCTCTCCTTAATCTCTGCCGCTGACCGAGCCGGCCACCCTTACACTGGGGCCATGGGAAAACATAACTTTCCCCCAGCTCCCTCCCTGCATCGGGTCCTTCCGTTCTACCTCTTCCCATACCAGGACCATCATCAGATATCCCTGCCTCGATTCCGTCTGAGCACCACTGTAATGTAACAATGTTTTGTTATATAGTGAGAGGAAGCAAGGGGAGAGTGAGTGAGAGTATGTCAGTGACTGTGTGTGTGTGCATGTGCATGTGTGTGTGGGAGAATGTGTGTGTGAGAGGAAGCATGTGTGTTAGCATCAGTGTGTGTGGCGATGGGAGAGTGTGTTTGTTTCAGCTATCAGCATGAGCCATGGAGGCTTCTGGCAGCTGGCTCTGGAACCAATGAGTCTCCTGGAGAGTGGGTTTGACAAGAAGGGATGGGAATTGGAAAGGGAGGGGCTGCTACAGGCTGAAGAGCTGGCAACAAGCAAAAAATAAAACTACATAATGATGTGGCAGGCAGAACTGGAGTGGGGGCACTCACTGTGAAAGCACGAGCAGCAGCACAATGACAGAATGTGTGTGTCTGAGAGAACATAAGAACATGCCATACTGGGTCAGACCAAGGGTCCATCAAGCCCAGCATCCTGTTTCCAACTGTGGCCAATTCAGGCCATAAGAACCTGGCAAGTACCCAAAAACTAAGTCTATTCCATGTTATCGTTGCTAGTAATAGCAGTGGCTATTTTCTAAGTCAACTTAATTAATAGAAGGTAATGGACTTCTCCTCCAAGAACTTATCCAATCCTTTTTTATACACAGCTATACTAACTGCACTAACTGCAACAAATTCCAGAGTTTAATTGTGCGTTGAGTGAAAAAGAACTTTCTCCGATTAATTTTAAATGTGCCACATGCTGACTTCATGGAGTGCCCCAGAGAATGTGTGGATGGGTGTCTTTCTGACACAAAGACACCCACACATTCACTCTTAGTGTGAAGTGTGTCTAGAGAGAGTGTTTGTGTGTGCTTGGGTGTCTTTCTATGTCAGAGAAAAAGATACCCACACACAGACTTTCAGACACAAAGTGGGTATCTGAAAGAGCATGTGTGAGTGTATCTGGCACTGGCTGGCAGTATGGTTGTCTCACTACTTGGCAATTGGTTCAAGAGCTGATTGGTATATATAATATGCTTGGAAGGAAGGGGGCCTGCAGCTGTTTGCTCATTCCTAGTCTGGGGTATGTTCTACTACTTAGTTAATTTAGAAAAATGTGAAATTTATGTTGGAGATTTTTGGCTCAGTTTTGCCAAGCACCAGATCAAATGATGTACCTCTGAGGGGTCAGTTTGGCATACTTTTGGAAACTGTTGAAACACATGTTGCAGAGGACACAAGGGATTCAGATACTTCATGGGCTGGTTTTGAAAAAATCCCCCAGGCTGATATTTTCCTGCAATCCACCCCTGCCCCAGACCTACTGGTCCCACTGATGTCATCACCGATATCAGTTGTTGCAGGAGTGCTTGGGAGCGGTCCCAAATCTGGAGAGGTTAGTGTGTCTTTGGACCATGGTGCGACTGCAGAGAGCTCCAAAGAAGCGCCGAAGTAGGTGAGACGTGTACAAGCACAGGCGGACAGGCTGAAGACCAGGGACTCTGACCTCTGCCGAACCTGACACATCAGAAGAGACCCAACAATGCAATGTTGGTCTCTGGGGTAGCCCTCCGGCCACTCGATATCCCTTTCAGACCTGCTGTACAGGAATGGCAAATGCGTCAGGATGGACAGAGGTCGAGGACAGACGATGAAACTGGAACAAGACAGGAACTCGAAGACTTGGAGACGACTTGAAGACTGAAGACAAGGTCAGACAACGATACTTGAAGACAGGGTCAGACGATACTTGAAGACAGGGTCAGACAAAGTTCTTGGCAAGGCTGAAGAGAAGAACATCAGGAACATTGATGAAGACACTTGATGAATGGAAAGACAATGGAAGAGTTAAACCTCAGCATGAATAGGAATATGGCCAAGACTTGTAGCAGCAACCGACCTAGACTGAGCTTCGGTGTCCCAGCGTGATTGACGCACCTGACAGGCCAACCAGAAGAAGCAAAGGCTTCAGACCCAGCGTGGAAGATGCACCAGAAGGTCATCCTAAAGTTGAACAGAGGACAGCTCACTAGGAGGTAAATCTGGAACCAGGCCATCTGAAAAGAAGGCTTCCCTGAAAAGGGAGCCAAAAGGTCTGAATGCTTGAAAGCAAAGGATTTTAAGACGAGGACGTCAGAAGAATCTGAAGACAAGGACATCTGGACACAAAAACGTCTGAAATGTCAGGTCATCGTGACTTCAACCTCCAGGACACTCGGTCAAGAGCATCAAGGAAGTGTCGAGAGAACTGGAAAACAAGACATCTGGAACATCTGGACATCTGGATTTTGGACCCCCAGGTCACTCAACCAAGAGCATCGAGGAGGCAGCGAGAGGCAGAACAACTGGATGACGGACTTCAGGAGAGACTGGACATCGGAAGGGCGGACATCAGGAAGATCTGAAGGTGAGGACATCAGGAAGGTCGGACAATGAAGACATCTGAAGACAAGGACATAGGATCCGGCGAGAGACCAGAACATGGAACGAAGATACACTCGAAGGATCAGGAACCACAAATGAAGACAAGGGAATTCCCATGAAGACAGGGTTGGATTTCCCATAAGGCCAACCTAGGCCATGGCCTAGGGCGCAGCAGTCAGGGGGCCGTATATACAGCAAAATAATAAAACATTTACAAATTTTTCAGAATTATTTTGAAAAGACCATTTAAAATGCTGTTTTTTAAATTTACATCCATATACTTTAAATAAATTGAGCGGTACATTTACGTTGCCCATCTCTACAGTTTGCGCTGTCTTGCTCAGTCACAGGCAAAAAGCATTTGCTATTTCTCTCTCACACACTCAGCGTAGACCACGTGTTAAAGGAAAATTCCAGATTTGGCATTACAATAGTGATTCATTATGCTCATATCGCTTGTCTTCTACATATCTACTGATAATAGGTACGTAAAATATATCATTACTACTTTTATATACTGTTTGTTAACTCAGGGCTGAAAGCTGTAAGCAGAAAATGTTGACTGGGGTGTTCACCAAATTATAAGGAGACTGCTATTTTTATTACAAAACATGAAACATACACAACTTGTGGCTTGTTTATGCAGCATCATTTAATGTGGTGTAATGTAAGTTTGACACAAAATGCAAAACATTTCAATAAAATTCTATAATGTCAGATGAGAATCGATGTAAATCTTCTGCATTTTATGTCAATTTTATTTGCTGTTTTTTGTATTGAATACGCCATCTGGGTGAATAATTTGAACTAACCAAAGAAGTAATCGTCATACCTCGTATGGGTTATATAGGCAGACATCTGCATTTTGCGGGCTGGCCTGACCCGAACCCGCAGGCCAGGTCGGGTTCAAAATATTTCAGCGTGGGTCAGGTCAGGTCGGACAGAAGAACGTCCGCGGGGCGATGCGGGTCCTGCAGGCTGAAAAAAGTTTTACTGGTTTTGGTCTGTTTTATTTTACATCTGGGTTCACTCGTCACAAGTTTAAATACGTTTCAAATAACTGGCAGGGAATAGTTACAGGATATTTCATGTTTTCAGCCTGCATCATGTTCTGACTCTGAAGAAAAATTGCCTTCGTGATATACAAAAAGACGGTTTCTGTATGTAGACGGCGACTATAGATTGCCATTAATAACATTATGCTGACTATCAAATCAGCCTAAAAATCAGAATCCTCAAAAGTCACTAAAATGCTGGGTTCAGGAAACGGCAAGAAAGAATTCGTATTACCGCTGGAGTATCCTGAACTGTATCCATTGCGAAGACAACGATGCACTGAAGACTGAGCCCTTTTGTAGGGTTGAAGAGGAAACACCTTGATGACATCACCAGGAGGGGCTGCGGGACTACTCCCACCGCGGGCCCTTTAAATCCAAAGGAGAGACGCGGCCACGCGCCTAAGGAAGCAGGAGGCAGGAGCGGCACTAGGCCGTGAAGCAGGGCCCAGCATCAGAGGCGGCTTCCTGCCGCATAGGAAGAAGGCTGGGACGGCTCCATGCCGCGCCGGGTTCAACGTTGGCGGCCTTCTGACCGCAAGGGAGGAAGCTAGAGACAACAGCCCTACCAGCACTGAAGGAAGGAAAACGTCAGCGGCGTCCAAGCCACATGGAAGCACGGCGGCAAGGCCCACCGTGCAGGAGATGAATGTGGGCGGCCTCGGGGCCGCAGAGAAACACCGGCAGCAGCCTCCTGGCCACAAGGTAACAGGCAGTGGCTCCAGCCGCGTGGAGACAGCAACGGTGGCCTCCTTGCTGCAAGGTTGCAGAAGCGGCGGCAATCCCGACCGCGTGGGAACGGCGTCAGTGGTCTCCTGGGCGCAAAGGAGAAGAAGACAGCGGCTCCAGCCATGCGGAGCAGGCAGGCAGATGGCAGGGGAGCAGGCAGCAAGGAGGTGAAAGGCTGCTCGCAGCCTAGCCGTGAGCAGAATCGCAACATCAGCAAGATTGTGGCCTAAATAAATCATAAGCCCCCAATGCCTTCTGCAGCTTCCCTCTCTCCTTCTTGCGGCACACTGGGCTCAGAGACTCACAACTGCAGACAAGTTCATTGTGGGAGGGCTGGCAGCTGCAGTGGCTCGACATGCAGCAGTTCACTCCAGTTCTCCCCCTCGGGAACACTTCCTGCCTCTCCTCATGCTGCGGGGAACCTGTAACTGGCTTCTGCAGTTCAAATCACAGCCTCTTCATACCATGGGGAGCTTGTCATTGGCTTCCTGGGCTCTGCACATCCACAGCCTACAGCCACTATTCTCAGCCCCTCTGTGCGGCAGGAAATCCCCACAGCCACATTCTCAGCTGACTGCTCTGCACCGCGATGATCGCAGCACATGCAAACAGCTGAGTGCTGCCTTCTTACCGCTGCGAGGCCCGGAGAGGGGAGAGTCACTCCTGCTGCAGTTCCCAGCCTGTCATGACTGTTTTAATAGCAGTATACCAGCTGTCTTGCACTGTAGCTGCCATGTGTGTGGGGGTGGGGGTGATTGAGTGAGACAGAGAGAGTGAGCCATCATGTGTATATATGTGTGTGAGAGAATGTGGGTGATTAAGACTGTGTGTGTAAATAAGAGAGAGAAATATGTGTGAGAGCAAGACATTGATCAGGGAGGTGACTAGTGTGTGTGTGAGAGATTGGTCAGGGAGGTGACTGGTGTGTGTGAGAGAACAAAAGATTGGTTTGTGTGTGTGAGAGAGAGAGAAATAAAGATTGGTCAGGCAGGTGACTGGTGTGTGTATGTGAGAAAGAGAAATACAGATTGGTCAGGGAGGTGACTGGTATGTGTGTGTGTGAGAGAAAGAGATTGGTCAGGGAAGTGACTGGTATGTGTGAGAGAGAAAGAAGACTGGTGTGTGAGAGATAGAAAGTGTGTGTGTGTATGTGTGTGAGACAGACTAGACAAGGGCCCTAAGGAAGAAGAGCATGAGGACAGAGCTTCAGCAGCCATTGCTGCTTCTGGTATGTGCTATTGGCCTACAAAGGAAAAGAGTAGGAGAGTTGCTGGAGAGGGTAAGTAAAGGAGGCTTTTTAAGTTTATCTTTCTTGATTGACTGCCATTTTAATTATTGGGTATTATGTGACTGTCTGCTGTTTGAAATATTTTATTGGTGTTTAGAGAATTTTTTAATTTGTAAGTTTTTAATGACTGGATGTTATACTATTTATCAGCTGCTTTGAAATATTTATTATATTTATTATTCTAGTTTTAGAATTATTATTTTATATTACTTGAGAAATGTATAAATAGAAATGTGGAGACAAAAACTGAAATGGAAAAAGCAAGAAGCCAGACTGAGTGTATGCAGTGCAACAATGGAAAAAAAACTCCATTAACTTTATGGTCACTTTATTCTGTATTTGGTGAGGCTGTCTGTGTTCTGCGTGTGTGACCCAGGTAAGGGTGTTCTGCAAGCTTGTAGTTTCTGGGTAGGGATCTATAGCAGCTTGGCTTGTTCTGCTTTCCTAATAGGAGGGGTACTGGTGTTTAGGGCCTGGTTAATATTTGTAGTGTTGCCTTTTCATAGGTAGGGTTGTTACTGTTTGAATGTGTTACATTATGCAGGTGTAACTTTTTGCACATTAGTTTGTGTGCATTATTGCAGATGCTAGGAGTCTGTTAGGTGCTATATTTCTGTTTCCATTTCTCCAGGTTTGCATTGCATGCAGAGTGGCTTTTTTGGGTTTCCATTCCACTTTCTGTCTCCGTATTTGTAATTTGCGGTCTTTCTGTACTTGGTGAAGCTCAGTTCTGGGTGTGTGACAGAGGTGAAGCATTATACTAGCATGTAGGAGGCATTTCTATCAATATTATTTGTTGTGCTTTCTCAATAGGACATGTTGGTGGTAAATTACTGTTTTTTCATAAGGAGGGCTATTGCGCCTGCTAGGAGAGAGTGTTTATGTTGCTGCTCCTGATATGACACCAGAAATATCTTTTTTGTATGGTGAATGTCCTAGTTCTGTTCTGCACCCATTGTTGGGAGGTCAGGGCGGTTCCTGTAGATACAGCGTATACGTTTACCTTTAGCCCCGTGATGTTCAGTGTTCATGTGAGAACCATCTGTCAGGTGTGTCCCAACAGAAAAAAAGGTTGAGAACCACTGGCTTAGCATATGTGGCTCCCCTTTCAGCCAGTTTGTCTGCTTCTCCCCAGAAAGATGTTTATATTCATTTTCAGTAATTAAAATGGAAACTAAGTGCACAGAGCAAAACTCTGCATGCTGGAGTCCTGCTGGCTTCTAGATATACACACACTCTTTTTTCCAGCAATACAAATTGAAAATTATTTTTCACACAGTTTATATTTCCTGCCGAGTGTACAGTAACCACCACTAAATCTGACTAATGCAAGATGACAGCTGTATCACATTAATGCCCCCCCTGAAAATGAAGGATCTGTTTCATGCTTTTTATATGTGCCATGTCACAGGTCTTCAGGGGGAAGGGGGTGGAATTTGCTCGTTCTCTCTGCACAAAGTTCTGCCATCACGTTAATCTGCCTAGGTCGACGAGGTGGACTTGTCAGGCAAACGCAGTTGCTCAGCTTGTTCCCAATTCTTAATAAAAGGATGCAGCTGAGGTTTCCAAACCTGTCCGGAGGGGGGGGGAGGGGGAGGGTCCCAGCCAGTCGGGTTTTCAGGATATACACAATGAATATGCATGAGATAAAATGTGCATGTTATGGAGGCGGTGCATGCTAATCTATCTCATGCATATTCATTGCGGATTCCCTGAAATCCCGACTGGCTGGGGGGGTCTTCCAGGACAGGTTTGGGAACCACTAAGATACAGCAGGTGGTATTTTGAATAGCAAATGCTACCTATTCCCAGCTAAAGGTCAGGAAAAGCCACGAGCCATCCTCCTTAACAGATACAGGCCGATGCAGTATCGGCGCGCTTTAAACAGGCACTAATGATTGATCACCCGCTCCCATAACTCAAGCCGATCCACCTCACAATTTCCCCTAGGAGGCACTTCAGGGGGAAATTGTGCGCTCCTAGCACCTCCTCGGCAGCGGCGCCCAGGAGAAATGGTGGTCAGGTTAGGGAAATGGAAGCTCAGTTTTATGAGCGTCTGTTTTCCTAACCTGTGCACAGCCATGGATTAGGAAAATGGATGCTCGTTAATTGAGCGTCCCTTTTCCTAACCTGATTGCCGGCACACTTTTTTTTTTTTTTTTTTTTATTCGCCTATTTCGCTCCGGATGTGCATTTTGGAAGCGCTAACCCCCATTTTGCATCAGGGTTTATGGATGCGCATCCAATCATGTGTTGAGCCGTGCGCTGGGTATTGCATCGGCCTGTTAGAGTGGAATGTCTAGGACCTGTCCTCGAATACCAGGAATCAAAAGGTGAGGCCTCGTAAAACAACCCCTGACTGCACTGTAGGTTTAGCTGGTGCTCTGTGTTAAAATACATCCTATAATTGTAATCTTTATTTTAGTGACATTCCAACTGATCTCTTTTTCCTCCCTTCCTTTTAGGCCTTACCAGCTAGCACCCTTCCTGATGCCTTTTACAGCTTAAACACCAGTTTGATATCACCTAATTATACTGATCCATCTTCTGTTTCTCTGCATTACAATAATTCTTGAGGAACACTGTTATTTGATCTCACATATGCACAGTCTTTGCCTACTAGCCTTTTTTTGCAAAGCAACGTTTCTACATTATAAATAGAGAGGACTATTTTCCAAAGCACTTAAAGCATTTTAGCCTATAATTTTACATGAAAGTTCAACCAAAAGTAAATGGGTTAAAAAGAAGGAAAAGTTCCATTGAAAAAAATTAAGGCTTAACTAAGAGGGTCTAATGTATCACAGCACTGTAAAATTTTCAGAGTTCATCATTTGGTTTAAAAATATACAAGTCACTGTGGGGGAGGGGAGTTACTAATTGGGAGTTTACAGATGAAAGAATATGAACTATGCTAAACTTTTTTTTATTATTATGAGTAATAGAAATTAAATATATCTGGAAAAAGACATGATAATGGAGACAAAGTTGCTTAGTGGTTACAGCAGCGGGCCTCTGTCATTCACGCTCTGATTACTAATTGCTTAGACTATTGAAACTCTCTACTCAGTGGGAACTCCGAGACAAACTTGAAATGGTTGTACAAAGTACAGCGGCCACACCCCTGGTAGCTGCCAAATCTTTAGACCACATTACTCCCATCCTTCACAATTATCACTGGCCTCCTATAGAAGCCAGGATAAAATTCTAAATCCCCTGTTTCACCCACAAATGCATGTACAAACAGGCCCCAGAGTATCTCTCGTTCTTCTTACCCCCGACATCCCAGCAGGACAGCTCTGATCCTCACAGATGGCCCTTCTTGCCACCCCCTCCTCTGAATTCCGCAAACTAATCTGCTGAAGAAGGAAGGCCTTCAGCTGTTCTGTCCCCAGTCTCTGGATCATGGTCCTGCTTCCCATCTGTCTTGAAAGAAAGCAAAGGCCCAGCTCTCTGCCCAGGCCTTCTCCCACTTTGCTTGATAAACTGACCTAACCCCGCAACTTACCTCGGAGGGCAAGTAAAACTGCTAGACTCTGATATAGAACTTTATTTCTGGGCCACTCGTGAATGCTGCAGTCAGTCTGCATTGTTACTCAACTATGTGCAGTCACCCTCACCACTCAGGTGGAGATCAAAGTGCTATTGTTTTTTGATCTGTTTCTGGTTTGGCCTATGCTATATGTTAAGTTGTATTAGTTCTTGTAATGTTTGTCAAAGTTCGGCCTATACTTTGTACTAAGTTAAGTGAAAATAATGCTGTACAGTTAGTCATGCTCGAGCATCTCCTATGATACGGACCTGTTAAGCTAATATAATTTATTGTAATCTGCTTTGAGTCCAGGATGGATAAAAGCAAAATATCAACGGTTTGGAAATAAATAAAATAGGGAAACCAGGGTTCAAATCCCGCTGACGCTCCTTGTGGCCCATCTCCCATTGTCTCGGGTACCCACTTAGATTATAAACTCTTAGTGTAAACTATGTTAGCATGGCTCAGAAAGGCAAACTAAAACCCAAATTTTAAAAAAAAATGCTTATAAAGCTCTGCAGAAGATGGCATTAGGCCATATGGTCTTTATCTGCTGTCATTTTCCATGTTGCATAATAATCTTGTCATAAAAATATCACAAAGATTTATTGTATTGCTGGAGCAAAGACCCAAAGTGACATCAGAATGTTCAGTTGGAATATGTGGTTTGTGAAGAAGCATGGGAAAATGTAGTTCAAAAACTATTTTGATTGATTTATATAATTGTCGTAATTGATCATTTATGGATTTGTGCTAAAATAGCCTTCAAAGGAAGACTTCTGTATTGAAATGGATTGTAGCCATTGAGGGAATGGACAACTCTCGGAATCATGTTGGGTGTTTGACTTGTCAATTCATCTCAAGATCTAAATATAGTTACGTTATATCAGGGAATGTGCACTTTTGTATAGCTTTTAGGGGAATGGAACAGTTCCCTTATGAGGAAAGACTAAAGAGGTTAGGACTTTTCAGCTTGGAGAAGAGATGGCTGAGGCGGGATATGATCGAGGTGTTTAAAATCATGAGAGGTCTAGAACGGGTTAGATGTGAATCGGTTATTTACTCTTTCAGATAATAGAATGACTAGGGGGCACTCCATGAAGTCAGATGTGGCATGAAGTTAGCATGTGGCCATTTAAAACTAATCGGAGAAAGGTCTTTTTCACTCAACGCACAATTAAACTCTAGAATTGTTTGCCAGAGGATGTGGTTAGTGCAGTTTAGGTATAGCTGTGCTTTAAAAAAGGATTGGATACGTTCTCTGGAGGAGAAGAGTCCATTACCTGCTATTAATTAAGTGACTTAGAAATTAGGCCACTGCTATTTCTAGCAGCAGTAACATGGGATTAGGACTTAGCTTTTGGGGTACTTGCCAGGTTCTTATGGCCTGGATTGGCCACTGTTGGAAACAGGATGCTGGGCTTGATGGACCCTTGGTCTGACCCGTATGGAATGTTCTTATGTTCTTATCCTTTTATAATTATGAGGAAGTAATTGTGGCCCTTCAGATAACACTAGCAGGGTGATGATTGCTTAGAAAATGTTCCTTTTGTTGACTATATCTCCCTGGTACTGTAAGCAGACTTTTTTTCTCTCTCTCTAGTTGTGCATGCAGATTTTCCATACTTTGGCATATATTTGGTAGATCTATAGCATAAATACAGAAAAAAGTTATCACAAGTTACCTAAGCGCTTCATTTCCATCCACTTGCCAAAAGATGCCTAGTTGCAACAGTATGCAAATGAAACAGGGGGGTAACCTATGGTAACTTTTCTGCCAGGGGGGGGGGGGTAACCTGCACGGAATAGCAGTTACAACCCTAAACACCTGGGCTCAGAGGACTGCAGTCTTTATTTGCTGTCATTTACTATGTTATTGTAATCAACTGAAAATGGAATAAAAGTAGAAGATAATTTAAAAAGGATATTGTAACCATAATACAAAGTTGCATTTAATTATCGAAAAGAAAATGAAAATGAGAGAAATAATACAGTCTGAGTAAAAAAAAAAAAAAAAAAAAAAAAGTTAAAATGGAACATGCACACAGAGATAAAAAGAGTTAAGAAACATATCAAATACAGTTCTTAAAAAAAGAACATATTGATCTGTTTCCAGGAAAAACATCCCAGAGGCACTCTTGCTCTCTTTCTCCATAATCTGCTACTGGATCTTGGCAGGTTTAGGGTTTGTTTTTTTTTAAGTTCTATGAAATTGTTTTTGCTTTTTTCAGTATCAGCTGATGGCAGAATGGCAGAAACGGCACATGAGACAACAGCTGTTGACAGCTGCATTTTCAAGTGATGCCTGGGGAGTTTCGTGCTCAGATCTCATTCATTGGTACTGATATTTTGCAAAATCAAAAAAGCAAGCACTTTGTAGCTCTCTTTCAGCTCAGATGAGGAGATAAGTCATTAGGAATGCCCTATAAAAGGGAATGGAAACGCAGGCCACGTATCACAGAGACAAGCAGCTTTCGGCACACCACGTGCCTTGTTCTTTTTCCACTCCAAATAAGCACCGGTTTGACAAGCTGGCACTTCCCTGAGTGATGTGTCATGCTCTCAGCTAGCGCTAATGTCATCACTGGCACATAAAAGCGTCTATATTTCTGAAATGAGAGAGGCTTACCACGAACACAGATAGGGGTGGTGGAGTGGAAGCCTGCAGCTGTCTCAGGAGGTTCTACTTTTCTATCTCATCCTTATCTTACCCTAAAAAGCCATTTCAAATAGCGAGCAATGGAATACAAAAAAAAATTGTACTCTGTGGTGTCACAGATTCACTTCATGAGATAGAAACTTGACGGCAGAAAAAGACCGTACAGGCGATCTAGTCTGCTCATCCGTCCAATTAATTTAGCATTATAATTCTTATCACTTCCTTAGAGATCCCCTGCATTTATCCCATGCTTTCTTGAATTCAGACACTGTTGATCTTTGCTGACTTCCAGAGATTGTTCTGTTTTAGTCCTCATCGCCCCCAGTGGCATAAATTCTGCCCAAGCGGCACCCGAAGTGCAGGAGAGAGGCAACCAAGGAAAGGGTTTAGCAGCCGACTGATCACAGCAGGGCGAGCACCATGGCAGCAATCTTCAGGCAGCAGCAGAACCAACAGCAATAGGAAGGAAAAGCAGCATGGGGGCTTGTCAGCTCTCGCAGGCCCTGCGGAGGCCTCACCCAACTCCTACCTGAAGAAAGTCACCAAATCCACTGTGAAAAGTCTACAGCCACTAGGCTGTGCTTATCTCATTTAGCAGAAAACAGCCCTCTGCTTCCTGATCCAGCCCCTCCTCTCTCAGACAGCTGCAGGAATAGGAAGCGAAGGGAATGAGCTTGGAGCAAACAGAGCATCTTTTGGGAACCATTAGAAGGGACTGTGTGGAGAATCATTGGGGGATGAGAGGGGTTCAGCTGGGGGGCACACGTCTATGTGAGAGGGAGAGGGGAATGGGGATGGAGGCAGTGCTTTTGTGTGTAAGAGAGAAGGAATTGGTGCAGAGTATGTGTGTGTCTGTATGTCTATGCCAGATGAGGTAGGAAGTTAGACAGGGGATGCAAAGGAGAGCAGGACCAGAACATGATAGACTCCTCTCCACCCCCCCCCCCCCCTACAATTCAGATCTTCTAACCTTTGACCTTGGATTCTGTCCCTCACATACAGGAAACCTATGAACCTTCCTACATCTCCCTTCTCCCCAGAAACTGAACCCCACCCTCAACCACTCCTACTCAATCCCTAAATTTCCCTCCTCTTCTCCCAACCCAGATTCTGGATCACTCCACCACTCTGCCCCATCCCAAGTCTTCTCCTCTTCCCATAACTGGTCCTCTTCTCTTCCTCTCCCCAGCCCTGGTCCTCTAACCCTCTCCTTCTCCTCTCTCCAACCCTGAGATCTCCTCTCTGTCTTGATACTTGACATCCCTTTTCCTCAACCAACCGAAGGAAAATAAATTATACAAACACAAGCAAAGTTTATAATGACATCTATAAAAATAGAAATGTTTGTCAATGTTCTTCAGAATTTTCATGTTTTTGTCACAGATTCCATTCTGAGTTGCAACAGTAAAATCCCTATTGTCCGACCTTATTGGGGGGAGGAGGAGAGGGGGTGGCAGCAGGATCCTAAACCTGTCACTGTCTCCAGATGGGTAAAACTGGCTAGAACCATGTGCTGTGGTGTCAGCGTAGCTGGAGATCCTGAGATTTGTGGGGAAAGAGGGGGTGGATCACACTCACACACATTCTCTTGCCCTCTCAGAAATTGACACACACACATATTCGCATTCTGTCAGTCACACACACTTTCTTAGACACACTCAGACACTGACGCATTCTCTCAGCCACAGACACACATGCCTTCTCTTTTTTCTGACACATGCGCACACTTTCACTATTGCTCATGTTCTCACTTAGCGAGTGTCCCCCGCCCTGGACTGGCTATGCAAGGGCACTACAGCATCACTATGTAAAGCTCTCGCACCTACCTAGCCTGCAGCAGCCACTCTTACACTTCTTCCTTGCTCTTCAGGACACTCATTGTATCTATGGCCCCCTGCATTTGCCCTTCTCTGAGATCAGCCCGCCCAGCTCACACAGAGGCTTTACTAGCATGGCAGAGACCTTCCCCTGACTACCAGCATGACAGCCAAAAAAAAAAATGTACTGAAGATAAAACATACCTTCTCCTTGTCTTTTGTTCTTCTGTTGCTGTCAGTCTGTCTAAAGGTGATAATAAAGTTGCTGCAGCTCTTGATTTTTAATTTTTTTTTGCTGGCTGTGATTTGTTCTTTCTCCTTCTAGCAGAGAGAGCTCAGCCGTGATGTCATCGGATTCTGCGGCAGTGGGGATGGGAGGGTGAGGGACAGGGGAGAGATGAACCAGCAGAGCCTGTGCTGAGGAGCGAGGGGAGAAAGGGCAGGACCAGCCAACATGGCACTCTAGCCAAAGGAGATCTCACTCTCTGTCTCTTGTACTTTCCTACCCCATTCTAGCCAGAGGAGGTTCATTTTTTCCGGATTAACAGACTGCACAGGACATTTGCATAGGGTTTTTTGTGGGATGAGAAGGGAATCATTTCCATGTATTACCTTTACCATTCCTTTACCATGAGGTAATTTAATGCACATGCAAACAGCACACGTACATAGTCATTAGGTTATGCCTACAATTAACACTAAAAAGGTCATTAAAGAGAGAGGCAGTGGCAAAAGCAGAATTTTGAACTCAGTTATTCCAGTTCCCATCCCCTATTGTAACACTAGGCCACCTGCTTTTACACCAAATTATCTACGCCTCAGTCACGAAAAATCTCCACATTTAGCCTTTGACTTTACCAAATAGAACCCTTTATACCTGTTTTATAACCAGTGCACTGTGTTATGTCAAATTCTGACCTCAATTCTAACTAGCGGGCCGATACCGTACAGTGCACTGTTAGCCCGGTGGAGCGCACGGTAGCACCACGTTTGGATGCGCTAGCTTTACCCCTTATACAGTAAGAGGTAATAGCGCGTCACAAAACACGCATCCAACCCCCCCCTCCCCCGAACTAATAGTGCTCGCAACATGCAAATGCATGTTGATGGCCCTATTAGTTATTCCAGCGCGATACAGAAAGTAAATGTGCAGCAAAGCTGCACATTTTACTTTCAGAAATTAACGCCTGCCCAAAGGATGGCGTTAACTTCTGCCGGCACCGGGAAAGTGTACAGAAAAGCAGAAAAAAACTGCTTTTCTGTACACCCTCCGACTTAATAATCATTGCGATATTAAGTCGGAGGCCTCAAAATTAAAAAAAAATCAGAAATTTAAAAAATAAATTTTAATTGGCCGGCGGCCCACAGGTCGGAAGACGGACGCTCACTTATGCCAGCGTCCATTTTCTGAAGCCGTAGCTGTCAGCAGGTCTGAGAACCGACGCCGGCAAAATTGAGCATCGGCTGTCAAAACCGCTGACAGCCACCGCTCCTGTCAAAAAGGAGGCGCTAGGGATGCACTAGTGTCCCTAGCGCCTCTTTTTACCGTGGGCTCTCATTAACATATTCTTCCCCTCTGAATCAGTGGCCTGCGCTCGCCCGCTCTCCCGCGACTTTTACTGAATTGGCCTGAATTCAGGTTAATTTTCAAAGGAAAACGTAAATATAAATAGAACATACTATTATAGCAATTTTCAAAAGCTCATTTACCCATGGTAAGTGCACTTAATTACAAGTAAAGTCTATTGACAATTCAATAACATACAGTATAATGTAGCAATTTAAAACGAGCCTTTTAAAATTACCCCGTTTATCTGTGTTTTACTCAGTTCTAACTAGCATCTGTATTGTACTCAACCAACTAAGATGTATTACGCAGGCATTTGGTATAGAATGAAATAATGATTTTCGAGGTCATTGGCTGAACAAAATTTTTATTTCCTTTTGATGGTGTTTCAGTGTTTGTAATTATTTTTACATGAACTGCAACTCTGATTGGATATATTTATGATGTTATATGTTCATTTTCTTATAAATGTTCATTTTATTAACTGCCTAGTGTAGCTCAGATGGGTGGTCTATAAATTAAAAAAAAATAGAAGCAAAGACTATTCCAGCTATCTGTGACTCGTATCCATTTAGGGATCTTAGAACACTAGCCTGTGCAATCCTACTCCATTGCACCATATGGAACCGTTCTACATGAAACCAGCTGTGAACTCCCTGGCTGGAAAATTGAGACATAAACAATGAAGATAATGATTTCGGCATACGCTGTTGATCATTTCTTTTTGTTTCATTTACTGCATGTTTAATTTTTTTTTAGCATGCACACAGGGACAGTAACTTTAAAACGAGCGCATGTGCACCCACCTAAGCACGTACGTGGGCGCAAGCTCACATACTCATGAATTTTAGATTGCCCACGCGAGCGTGTGTGCACTATTTAGAATAAGTCAAGCGTGCGTTATGTGTGCTCCTAATTTTAAGGTGGATGCCTGAGGAGACTTAGGACTTGTTGGCTTTTGCTCATGCAAGCGAGTACATTTTAAAACATGCATGCTTGAAGGAAATAACCAGTCTGACAACTCAATCCACCCGCTTGCCCAGTCTATATGTAGGTCATCAAGACCCCTTTGGTTCATCAGCTTGCACTCCCTCCAGTTTACCAAGCCCCTTCACCCAGTCAGTTTTTGGCTATAATGAGTTACTTTCTGGCTTACACCTGAAAAGCAACGAATCATGAGATACTACTCATGATTCGTTGATTATAGTTTATAATCGCTGAAGCAGTGGCGTATTGATTTTTTCTGGTTTGTTACACCTGAAAAGAGCAGAAATAAATAAGTGAGGGCAATGGTGCGACACGCTGCATTCACTGGATTTAAAATAAGCATTTGTGCATGTAACTATTGACTCTGCAACTTTTTCTGCACATCCTTTTGTATGTGCACACACATGTATGCATGTAATTTGCCGGTTTTAAAATAGGAGCTGCTCGCGCTCATATGCTTGCATGTATGGGCCTTTCAAAGTGAGCAACTTTTAAAACTCACCCTTAATCGTTTTAGTGCGTATTAAAATTTAGAATGTGCGTTAAATTGGTTCATGTGCACTAAAACAATGTGAGTAGACGTTAATGTGCACTAAAATGGTTTTAGTACATGCAAAAAAAAAAAAAATGAATGCACGCTAAAACAAAACAAAAATCTTTTGGCTGCATATCCCCTGCTTCCTTTTTTAGGAATGAGAGAGCTTAAAAAATAAAAAAACAAACAAGAATAACAGAAGCAATATCCCCCTCATGTTCATATATAGTATTAGTAAACAGAATAGGGAGGTTGTGGGAGCGTGCATAAATACATAAAAGAAGCTAGTAACTATAATTTATACTAAAAATATAACCTGTAGTTACTGCTTTCGGATGTTCTCTTTTTGAATCAGTTGCTGAAATTAAATCCTGCCCACTTCTTTCAGGATTGGCACAGAATGCTAAGCAGGGCCCTGAAGCAAGGTTACGTGCAGTCACACACAGAATTACACAGTCTGCAGCTGCTTGGTAGATGCAGAAGAATTCTCCTTACTGTAAGACAACAAAAAAAGTGCCCCGAAAGCAGGTGCTAGGGCTGATCGCACGCCCCTAGCGCCTCCTTGGCAGCAGGCGCCCAGGAGAGGTCGGTTGTCCGTGGGTTAGGAAAGCGGATGCTCAATTTTATCCATTTTCCCAACCCGTGCACAGCCACGGGTAAGGAAAATGGACGCTCGTTAACTGAGCATCAGTTTCCCTGACTGGACCACCGGCACTTTTTTTTTTTTTTTTTTTAACTTTTTTAACTTTTGGTTCCTCTGATACCACGATATTAAGTCGGAGGATGTTCAGAAAAGCAGTATTTTCTGCTTTTCTGTACCACTTTTTAGGGTCCGGCGCACATTTGTTTTTTTGCATGTGCCTCATCGATGTGCATTTGCATGTGATGAGCACTATTAATTTTGCTGCGCTTTGGATTCACATTGTGGACGCACTAATCCCCTTACAGCATAAGGGGCTGTGGACGAGCCTCCAAAATGCGCATCCAACCACAGGTTAATTGGTGCTCTTAGCTGAGCTCGCTGTTTTACATCGGCTCCCAAGTGTGAGAAAACTGAGAATGCAGAAAGGACATACATGTAATCTCAGTTCCTGAGAGAAAGAAAGACTAATAGTGTCATTTATCAAATTGCTATAAGACGTTTTCGCATGTGTTAAGCCCCTTTAACGCCTGCGAAACACTTTAACACATGGTGCAATGCAAATCAGAAAAAAGGGAGGAGTTTGGGGTGTGATTTGTGACCGAGTGGGTTGGGTTCACAATTTTGCGAAGCCATATCGCACAGTTTTAACGCATATTTTAACTACACCTTATTCATTTGCGTAAAGCCGTGTGATAGGGCTTTATCGCACTTTGTGATGTTTTCACAAATGCCGTTTTTAGTAGTTTTACGCTCCTGGAGAGCCAGCCTAGCTGTCAGGGATCTTCTATAACCATGGGGAAGGGGGGGGGGGGGAGAGAGAGAGAGAGAGAGAGCGAGACCAGCCGTAATGCCCTCATCCTATATAGGAGATTTGATGACCTTCGGAGTGAGGAAACTCACCCAAAGATGAGATTTGTGCAATGTTCTCTCAACCTAGCTTGATGTTGAGGTATGTCATCAAATCTTCACAAGGGAGCACTGTTCTGTTCGTACGTCTCATTTTGAATGTCAAAGTGACCCCTAACCCCTACACTAATACCTAAACCTCACGTTACTAGGTGGGCCTCCTATAGAGATATAAATACCTATCTAGTGTGAGGGCATTACAGCTAGGTGCTTTCTCTCTCTCTCTCTCTTTCCTAGAAGGGCAAGCTTAGACCTACTAAACATGGTTTGCAATTTGCGGTTACTTAGTGCTTTGCATAGGTATTAGCACAAATTGAGATAAACTGCCTATTACCATAAAACACACCCCTTTTCCTATTGCATGCGATATTTAGTGCATTTTGATAAATCCAGGCCTAAGAGAGAAAAATGGGGTACTGAGGTCCCATGGTACAATATTTGAAACTCTGCATAAATGTTCCTGAGAAAATGATGTAAACATCCACTTGCTGCCCCCTCCTCTCCCCTCCCCCATTAACTGGTGGAAAATCATGTTGTTAAATGACAAATTGGGAATTTTCGTGCGAGTCTTACAATCCAGCTTACATTAAAGCTATGTCCAGCCCTCTTTCTTTAGAACACATGCACTTTGCTAGACACAAGGACTGCACGATGTGAGGGCCAGGCAGTGCGGTTACATTCACCACTTGCAGAATGCCATCAGTCAAATGGTCCTGAAGTCAAAATGCAAAATTGGATTATCCAAACCCAAAGATGGGCAGCGGGCATTCATGGAGGAAAACAGCATGAATGCGTGAGAACCGTACGTGTATATAATCAACCCTTTGCAGACAATAAGAGAGCATCTGCTACAGCCATTCTGCTGCTAGTAAGTGAATAATTAAATGCACTCACCAAAATACATATAAGCTTTGGGCTATGCAGAAGCCTGCAGTGGCTACTGGTTATGAAACACCTGCTAGATACAGGTGGGTGTGTTGTTTTAAGCATAATAAGCAAATCGTACAGTTATACAAAAGAAAGAAATTATGTTTTAGACAAAAGTTTAAAAAATGTTCCCATCGCTGTCTATAAACAATAGGATGCATTATAAGAAGCATTTGTCACGGGGGGGAAATTACTTGAATTACACCATTAAATGGCATACTCTACTAGTAACTGATTATAGAAAAATATGTAAAATGCAATTCCAAATTAGAAATGCAAAAGAAAATCTTTGAAAAATAAAGGTACACTTCAGATTTCAATTCTAAAACTTGGGGGACTATTTACTATAGCACATTAATGCTAAGGCAAAGTGAATGAGCATGTACACATTTATTTATTTTATTTATTTGGAGTTTCTTATATACCGATAGCCGTTTGCACATCGTATCGGTTTACATACAACTGATACTTGTGGGCGTAGCTCTTACAAAGAACAATAGCAAGATGTGAAAATCAAAATACAAGAGATATATATGTAAATTAAGAGATATATGCAAAAAATATATGCAAAAAATATATATGTAAATTAAGAGATATATGCAAAAAATACAAGAGAAATATATGTATATAAGAACAGGGCGTATCAAATGGGGTTTCTTAGACAGCTATATTAGCAATTATATCTTAAAGAGAAAAATTATTATACAGGGGATCATGATACGAGCAAAGCAAGTACATGAAACTATACAACGTATTACCGAAATACGTTCCTACAGTAATTCTTAATGTGTTGCCATGAGAAAGGGTAAAACATCAGAGGTGGGGAGCTGTATTTATCAAGGATTCAAAAAGAGTGGGTCGGGGAGAAAGAAAGCATAACAGAGGTATAAGAGGGTGTGGGAAAAATACAAAGGAGGGTGTGGGAGAATACAGAGGAAAAGCATACAGAGGAGTAAGAGAGAGGGGTGAGGCATTTATGGGTACATTTTAAAAGGACCGAGCATGCGCTCATAAACATACATATTTCGCCGCTCGCAAAGATATGCGCTATTACATAAAGTAAAGGCCCAATTTTAAAAGGGCCACGCGCATAAATTTCGGGAGTTACGCATGTGACTGGGCCTTGTGCGCAACGCGTGTAGCCCCATTACTCGCCGAAGTACCGGTCCTGCTAAACGGGTCGGCCTGGGGGGGCGAGGGCAGGGCGGACCGGGGCAGCGCACGCTGGCAGCCGGCCAGCAGGCGGAAGATACTTCTGCTCCAGAGGAGCCGTGAGTATTAAAATAAAAAATTAGGGGCTAGGTAGGATTAGGTTAGGTTAGGGGAGGAGAGGAGAGAGGAAAAGGTAGGAAGGAGGGAACTGAGGAAAGCCTGCTCGCGTCGCTGTGCATAATTTATAAAATTCCCCCGCGTGTCATGGTCCATCGGCACACGCACATGTGGATGTTAAAATCCAGCATGCATATGCTCGTGGATATCGTATTTTATAACAGGGGCACGGCGACACGCGGATGTTATGAAATCGGCGCGTCCATGTGCGAGTGCCAGGAACCGTGTGCACATGGAGGCGTGCGTGGCTTTGAAAATCTACCTGTATACGCGTAGGCTAAAAAGTACTCTTCATGTGCACATATCTTACATGTGCTAGGGAGGGGGAGGGGAGAGAGAACCTCTTTATAAGGCTCAGACTGATACTCTACATAGGGACCATTGTAAGGGGGCACTTAGATTTGAGGTGAGTTTTCGGGAGGTGGCTTGGGGTTAGGGGGCGTGGCTTTACAGACACATTCAGAGGTATCCATTGTAAAGTTCACATTATGAAATAATTTTTGACCTTATAAGTGATGAAAAGGAGTTGTTATCCCAGGACAAGCAGGATGCTAGTCCTCACATATGGGTGACATCGGTAATGGAGCCCTATGACGGAAAGCTTTCTGTCAAAGTTTCTAAAAGCTTTGACTGACACTGGCACACTGAGAGGTAGATCTTCAAAAGATGCGCAGCAGGCGCGAACAAAAGTACGCTGGATTTTATAAGATACACGCGTAGCCGCGCGTATCTTATAAAATCCAGGGTCGGCGCGCGCAAGGGGGTGCACATTTGTGCAACCTGCGCGCACCGAGCCCAGCGCGCGCTGCCTGTTCCCTCCGAGGCCGCTCCGATTTCGGAGCGGCCTCAGAGGGAACTTTTCTTCGCCCTCCCCCCACCTTCCCCTCCCTTTCCCTACCTAACCCACCCCCCTGGCCCTATCTAAAGCCCCCCCCTTACCTTTGTCGGCAAAGTTACGCCTGCTTTCAGCAGGCGTAACTTTGCGCACGTCGCCGGCAGCCCCGCTCCGTCCTCCGGTCCCGGGGGCTGGTCCGGAGGCCTCGACCACACCCCCAGGCCCGCCCCCGAAATGCTGCAGCACGCCCCCAAAACGCTGCATCGTTTCGGGGATGCCCCCGGACACGCCCCCTCCCGCCCCTTTTCGAAAGCCCCGGGACTTACGCGCGTCCCGGGGCTTTACGCGCGCCGGCGGCCTATGCAAAATAGGCGCGCCGGCGCGCGCAGCCCTTTTAAAATCCGCCTCTGAGTGCACTGAGCATGCTCAGCATGCTATGATCCCTGCGTCCACAGGGGTCTCCCTTCAGTCTTCTTTTTTCCGCTCTGCTGTAAGCATTGCAGTTGGAGCTCTGTGAGAAATTCTAACACTTTTTTCCTCATAAAAGATTTACATTTATACTTCACAAACACCTTTCCCTGCACGGGTCTCCCTCCGCGTTGGTTTAATTCGACTTTCGGTGAGTACTATGCCATATTTTTTCGGTCGGTTCCTGTCACCTTTCTGGCTGCCAACCGACTGCGGCCTTCCCTCTCCCTATTTTTCAGTTAGTCACACATAGCCTGCAGTGTCCCTCTCTGCTTGGCTATTAGCGCTGGTGGGACAGGGACTTCCACGGTTACCGGTGCTGCCAGGGCCCCTGTAGATTCAGGTCCTTTACTTTCCTCAGTACCTTCGCGCAGTAATACCCCATCGCTACCGTCGGTACCCCCTTCAGGCCATCCTGCGGTTTCAGATGCCACAGGTACCCCTCCCCCTGCGGTACCCTGATGCCATCCTCCCTACATCATTCTATCAGTGCTATCTATGTTTATACATGGCACTGATTTATTTTCTCTCCAAGGGCGAATAACAGCACACGTAGTAACAGCGATGTCTACATCAGTAGTACACTATCGTTCAGTACCCATTATTACCATATATAAAGCTGCAACATGGAGTTCCCTTCACACCTTTGCAGCTCTTTATTGCTAGGGCAAAGAAAAACGACAAGATTCGGCCTTTAGACAATCTGTCTTACAGAACTTGTTTCCAATATATTCCCAACTCCTTCTACATCCAACCTGCTGTGATCTTCGGCTGCCTCATTTTCACCAACAATTCTTCACTGTTGCTTCACTACAAAATGACTCAGCTTCTAGCTTGCTAATCACCCATATGTGAGAACTAGCATCCTGCTTGTCCTGGGATAAAGCAAAATTGCTTACCTTGTAATAGGTGTTATCCCAGGACAGCAGGATGTAGTCCTCACAGAACCCACCCGCCACCCCGCAGAGTTGGGTCCAATATGTTTTATTATTTTCTTTTATATTTTCGCTTACGCATAATGCTACAAACGAGACTGAAGGGAGACCCCTGTGGACGCAGGGATCATAGCATGCTGAGCATGCTCAGTGCACTCACTGTGCCAGTGTCAGTCAAAGCTTTTAGAAACTTTGACAGAATGTTTTCCGTCATAGGGCTCCATTACCGATGTCACCCATATGTGAGGACTACATCCTGCTGTCCTGGGATAACACCTATTACAAGGTAAGCAATTTTGCTATTTGTACAATGCAGCTAGCAGAGACTGTAGGATACAAATCAGCTCCTCTTGTTAGAATTTTCATCACTTATAAGGTCTAAATTCTTTCATGATGTCAATTTTTCAATGAATACCTCTGAATGTTTCCATAACACCACAGCCCCTAACCCCAAGCCACCTCCCGAAAACTCACCCCGAATCAAAGTGCCCCCTTACAATGGTCCCTATGTAGAATATCAAATTGAGCCTTATAAAGAAGCGTTCTCTCTCTCTCTCCCTTCAACTCTTACGCCTACTGAGAAGCTGTAGTAAAGTGGTGCACGGCAGCTGAGGAAAATTAGGGGATACGTGCGTCAGTGCTGGCCCTGCCCCCTTTTCCACCTATTTTTTCTGCGCATGCGTACATCATTGTATGCGCGCCTTTCCCGCCTTTTTAAAATTCACGTAGCTCTTATGCTCATATGTCGCCGTTTTTGCGCCTGCAAGGATTTTAAAATCCTCATCAATGTTTAACACACTTTGGTGCATAATTCCAAGTTAACGTGGGCTTAACAGAAAAAAAAATGTTGCCATGAAATCCGTCACTTGCAAATTGCTGCAAATTATTTCATTAATTAATATTAAAACAAGTTTATTTATTTGAAAATTTATAGCCCACCTAAAACAATAAAACATAAGTAAATAATTCAAATAAAATCATGTAACTAAGGGGGGCAAGATGGCCGCTCACTGAGAAGCACGTTAAGAAGCTCTCCTCGGTGTTTCCTGAATAACCAGTTTTTCTTCAAGAGAAAATGCCTCATACTAAGCGAAAGGCCAGACTTAGGGAGAATATTGCTAGCTCTCCCTTATTTGGCCTGAGTCAACATCGGATCAAGGAGTTCTTCGGTGCGACGCCAGTCTCTACTCCCGATGAGATGGCCACTGCAGAGGAGGGCATGGAACGGAAGTCCTCTCTAGTGGCCGATGAGATCTCCCTTAGCACGGGAGCGCCAGTAGCACTGTCTACTTCAAGGCTTGGATCTTTGGATCCAGTGGCTGCTTTAGAGAATGTCCGAGAGGCTCTGCCTTTATCGAGAGTTCAGTTGGAGGTTGAGGGGAGTGCTGCTGTTTCACCTGTGATGTCGGCGGCAGCACAGGCTGCAGAGAAAAATCGCATTTTAGGGGATTTCAGTGTCATTTCTTCTCTGTCCGCTGATCTGAAGCAGTCTTTCCCCATTGGGCTGGGCATGATTTCTTCTCGGACTGCTGGAGATGAAGTAAGCGCCCAGGTTGGTAAATTCAAACTTATTAAATCACCTATTATCATCCTGGAAGCACTTTGGTCAATTTGGAAACATCCATTTCTACATTAACTACATTTGTTATGGAAACGAATAACTCTTTCAAGCAGAACTCTAACAAGTTGACTGTTCAAGAAACTAAGATTTCAAAGTTGGGCTTTCGACTAACTGCTGTGGAAAAAGTTCAGCAACACTTAACTGTCAGATTTAATTCATTCCAAGAAAGTAGAGAACATTGAAAATGTGTTATGTTCCTTAAACCTGAGGGTACTTAATTTTCCTGTTATTAAAGAATTATCTCCTGTTGAACTCTTTCGGAATTATGTTTCCCAAATTCTTAAAATTCTGAATTCCGGTATGCCTGTAATCACCAAGGCTTATTTTTTGCCTCAAGTTCAGACTGAGGAAGTTCAAGGTGATAATGCTCCTTCTGAACCTTTACTGGATCTGACAGAGCTTCTTCAAAATTTCCAAGAAGTTGAAATTACACATTGAGCGATGATGTTAGTAACATTTGCTTTTTCCTCAGATCGGGACAATGTTTTATGTTTCTTCTTTCATAATCGTTCGTCGTTATTCTATGGTCAAAAGATATGGGTTTACCCTGATCTTACAAAGGTCAGAATAAATTTCTTTCATTCTGTTTGGAGGTTCTGTCTAAAGGTGGATAAATATAACAATGTTATTAATAATTATATATTTTTTGAGCCATCCCAACTTCAAGTGCTTCTAGATTCCCCACTGTAATAGACCCGGCGAATATAATGTAACTGGTGTTTTTCTTGGGGGGGAGGTTGGGGGGGTTCTCTCAGTGTTTCTTTTTTCCTATTTCTACTTTATATCTCCACTTATCTTTATTTTTCCCCTCCCTTTTCAAAACAATTTATGGGGTTATATAGTTATTTTCCTGTTAGCATTATGTAACTCTTTCTTTTGAAATATTTTTTAAATTGCATAAAAATGAAATAAAAAATCATGTAAAACATAATAAATCAAGAAAAAGTACTACTGAAAACATATACATAAACATGAACCTGAATACCAGAACAGTTATAAAGGCCTGCCATTAGGACTGTTAATGTAATCATAATAAACAGATAAAGGTAAATTTTAAAAGCTTGGCGTACGCATTAATTAGGGGATGCATGAATAAATTGGGGTCGCACGCACCGAGCGGATTTTAAAAGCCAGCAAGATATGCCCGTATCTCCCATAGCATGCACATCTTGAAAGTTTTCAAAAAGGAGTAGAGCATGGGCGGGGCATGGGCATTTCGGGGCATGAACCAGAGATCTGCAAATAAATACTTATGTGATCTGGTGTGCATCGAGACCCCGTGCTATGTAACTTTACTTCTGTTATGGAAGATGTGTAAGTTAAAAAATAAAGAAAATAGGCAGATAGGGGTTTTAAGGGTCGGGATAATGGGGGGGGGGGGGGGGGGGTGAAGGCTATTAAGCCAGGGGCGTTTGGAACACCTCTCTCTCAACTGGGTGAATTGGGGGACAAACTGGTAAACCTGGGGATTGCATCAGCATGCGCCCCTTATCTGGAGTAAATTTTGGCAGTCCCTTACTCCGTTTAAGAGGGATATGATCCTTAAGGGGCTAAATTATCGGTACAAACATTCTGGAGAGACTCTATTCACAATATAATGGAAAGCGATGTATAGGCACTGACAATGCTGGTTGTCTCATCAGGCTGGAAGATCGATGGTGTGTGTAGGGGAAGGGGGGGGGAACGGTATTGAGGAAATAGAGGGGGGGAAAAGGGGGGAACCATAAGGATTTGGGGGCAGTTGTTTTCTATATGTTGACTTTTGTTATGTACTTTTGAAAAATTTAATAAAGAAAGAATCTAAAAAAAAAAAATCCCACAATTTACGCAGTAGAAGTGACATTTGCGGGGAGAATCGAAATGCGCCATGAGGGGCGGATGCGCTGGCGCAAGCTCCGGTCTTACCTCGTTATTACTCACTTCCTTTTTAGATATGCCGCACACTAAAAGAAAAGGTTGATTGAGGGCTGTAAACTCGACTCCCTCTCAGCCAGCAATGATCCACATGAGGATAGAGGGCTTTTGCTCCACCACAGGATTTGCTCCGGTCATTAGCTCCGCAGTTAGCGCAGGAGTAGAGCAAACTCCTGCGCTATTGGATGAAATATCTTTAAGCCCCGGAGCTCTGGTGACTCCCTCGCCACCTTCACACGACGCGGCTGGGAGACCGGGTGGGCCGACGGGACGGAAGATGCCCGAAGAAGCGACCGCCATTGAGGCAGGTCCTCCAGCTAAATTTGCATCCTGTGATATCAGCGATGGATCGTGGACATCTACACCGCTGCCAGCAGGAACAACTACAAGCTCAGAGGCAGGACAGACTGGATTTTCTGTCAAGATCCCTGCCTTAGAAGGAAGAGAGCTCTTGGAAGACTCCCAGAACAGCGATGGAAATCCACAATTTCCTATGGTAACTTTTTCCTATAAACCATTTTTGGTTAAACCCTCTGTTGTGACTTTAGATTCGTTTTGGAAGGCTATATCTATGCTAGAAAGTTCTATCATCTCTTTAACAGCTTTAAAAGACTCTCAAAATCAATTCAGCTCTCTAAAACCTGAGGGGCAGATTTTAAATACTTGCGCGAGCGCGTACTTTTGTTCGCGCAGCAGGCGTGAACAAAAGTACGCTGGATTTTATAAGATACACGCGTGGCCGCGCGTATCTTATAAAATCCGGGGTTGGCGCGCGCAAGGGGGTGCACATTTGTGCAACCTGCGCGCGCCGAGCCCAGCGCGCGCTGCCTGTTCCCTCCGAGGCCGCTCCGATTTCGGAGCGGCCTCAGAGGGAACTTTCCTTCGCCCTCCCCCCCACCTTCCCCTCCCTTCCCCTACCTAACTCACCCCCCCCCCGGCCCTATCTAAACCCCCCCTTACCTTTGCGCTCGTCGGCCAGCTGCCCCGCTCCATGGTCCGGTCCCGGGGGCTGTTCCGGAGGCCGCGGTCACGCCCCCGGAACGCCCCTGGGCCGAAACCACGCCCATGTCTCCGCCCCCGAAACGCCCCGCCCCGCCCCCTAAACGCCACGTCATCCCGACACGTCCCCCGACACGCCCCCGACAGGAAGCCCCGGGACTTACGCGCGTCCCGGGGCTCTGCGCGTGCCGGCGGCCTATGCAAAATAGGCGCGCCGGCGCACGCAGGGGTTTTAAAATCCGCCCCAGAGGTTACAACACATTCATCTAAAATAGAAGAGCTGGGAACTAAAGTGTCTCAAATCCAAAACACCCAGAGTGCTTTAATACAGGGGGAATCTATAATATCTAAAAGAGTGGAGAACTTGGAAAATTCAATTAGATATTTGAAATTTGAAAACATTAAACTTTACTAAATGTCAGCTAATTTCTCCTAGAGAGCAATTTAAAAAGTATCTGCGAGAGACATTACATTTTACATTGGATATGATACCCCCTATGTCAAAGGTTTATTTTCTTCAAAATAGTATGAAACAGGGAGAAATTCCTGATCTTACGCCAGTTTTGCCATCGAATGTGAATCTTCTACCATCTGTGAACGTGTCTGAATTTTTGGAAACATCCACTGAGGTTCAGGTTGAAAATAGAGGAACTCTTTTGGTTAAATTTGTTTTCTTTACTGATCGGGACAATGTCCTCAAGGTATTTCTTTGAAATAGAGAATCCTTGTATTTAGGCCAGAGGGTCTGGATTTATTCACACATTAAGAACATAAGAACATAAGAAAATGCCATGCTGGGTCAGACCAAGGGTCCATCAAGCCCAGCATCCTCTTTCCAACTGTGACCAATCCAGGCCACAAGAACCTGGCAATTACCCAAACACAAAGAAGATCCCATGCTACTGATGCAATTAATAGCATTGGCTATTCCTTCAGTCAACTTGATTAATAGCCATTAATGGACTTCTCCTCCAAGAACTTATCCAAACCTTTTTTGAACCCAGCTACACTAACTGCACTAACCACATCCTCTGGCAACAAATTCCAGAGCTTAATTGAGTGAAAAAGAATTTTCTCCGATTAGTCTTAAATGTGCTACTTGCTAACTTCATGGAATGCCCCCTAGTCCTTCTATTATTCGAAAGTGTAAATAACCGAGTCACATCTACTCTTTCGAGACCTCTCATGATCTTAAAGACCTCTATCATATCCCCCCTCAGCCGTCTTTTCTCCAGGCTGAACAGCCCTAACCTCTTCAACCTTTCCTCATAGGGGAGTTGTTCCATCCCCTTTATTATTTTGGTGCCCTTCTCTGTACCTTCTCCATCGCAACTATATCTTTTTTGAAATGCGGCAACCAGAATTGTACACAGTATTCAAGGTGCGGTCTCACCATGGAGCAATATAGAGTCATTATTACATTTTCCGTTTTATTAACCATTCCCTTCCTAATAATTCCTAACATTCTGTTTGATTTTTTGACTGCTGCAGCACACTGAGCCAACGATTTTAAAGTATTATCCACTATGATGCCTAGATTTTTTTCCTGGATGATAGCTCCTAATATGGAACCTAACATACACACCCACACAAGCTCCCTTTCTCTCACACATACATCCTCACACAGGTACCTATATCTCTCTCTCATGCACCCCTTCACACAGGCTCTGTCTCACACATACACAATTCTTTCACACAGGCTAGCACCCTCACATACACATAATCCCTTTTTCATACACACGAGCTCCCAATCTCTCACACACATACACACTCCTTCACAATCCCCCCCATATAGGCTCCCTCTCTCTGAAACCTACACTCAAGCATCCCCCCCCCCCGCTCTCTTACCTCCCATGCTCTCTCACCCTCCCTTCCCCCACACCCCTCCCCTCATATAGGCTCCCTCTCTCTGAAAACCCAGACTCAAGCATTCCCCCACTCCCACTCTTACCTCCCATGCTCTCTCTCACACCCTCCTGCTCTCTCTCACCCTCCTCTCCCCCACACCCCCCTCCCCTCTCTCACACACATTCTCTCTCACCAGCATCCCCCCTTACCTCCCATGCTCTCACAACCCGCCTGGCTCTCTCTCACCCTCCCCTCTCCCACACCCCCTCCCCTCTCTCACACACACATTCTCTCACTGGCATGTCACGAATGGAGAGCGTCCCACGTGTGCCATGGGACGCGCTCCATTCGCAGTGAAGGGCCGGGCGCGCCGTTCAAGGCTCACGGGGGCCTTCCATCTTCACCGCCAGTGGAACACACTCTGTTCGCGGCACACGGGGGCCTTTCTTTTTCGCCGCAAACGGAACACCCGGGCCTTCATCTTTGCCGCGAACGGAGCACGTCCCAGTCCGCGTGCCACGGGACACACTCCGTTCGCGGCATGCTGGGGTCTCCTCTGCTATTTTCTGCACAGAACTTGGCAATTCTGCGCAAATTCTGCGCTCCGCAGTAGCGCAGAATTCCCCCGGGACTAAAAATCAAAATGGATATCTTAGGGCTGCAGAAATGCCTTCTGAAGAGTATGATGGTAACTTTCAAACTGGCGCATGGGCACACGTGTGTCAGACTGCGCTCAGGGATGTGGCTATTTTATAACGCGTGTATATGCACACATTAGAAAATAGCCTGGCCGCGAGCACACGTGCACCAAATTTTAAGCGAGCATGCGCATGCGCCCGGAAATGCGAGGGATTTTACAAAGGGCAGGCACCAACGCTATTCCCAGTTTTACCAGTTCATCCCCAGTTCGCCCAGTTAGAGAGGTCCTCCAAACCCCCTAGTTTAATCGCCTTCATTCCCCCCAGTTATCCCTGACCCTGAAGATCTGCCTATTTGTCTTTCTTTTTATAACGTACACGGCATCCATAGCAGAAGTAAAGTTATGTGGCATGGGGGCCTCGGCGCATGCCGGATCGCGTAAGTATTTTCATGCGCTCCGGACGTTCACGCCCCAAAACACCCATTGCCCCACCCAAACCACGCCCCTTTTTGAAAGCTGTGGCATGTATGCGCATTTCTGGATGGCTTTTAAAATCTGCTCAGTGCTCGTGAGCCCATCATATTCGCGCATCCCCTAATTAATGCTCGCATGGGCTTTAAAAATTCACCTTTCAGGATGCAAAAACAGAAGGGAAAGGTACTGTGTATTGGAGGTGATATTCTTCTAAGCATGAAGCAAGAGTGGGATCTGGGGGTGATTGTATCTGATCGTCTTAAGATGTCCAAACATGGTTAAAGCTAGAAAGATGCTTGGCTGTATAGGGAGAGGAATGGTCAGCAGAGAAAGGGAGGTGATACTGGCCCTGAATAGGTCCCTGGTGAGGCCCCACTTGAAATACTGTGTACAATTCTGGAGACTGCACCTTCAAAAGGCTATAAACAGGATGGAGTCGGTCCAGAGGGCAGCTACTAAAATGGTCAGCGATCTTCGTTCTAAAGCAGATGGGGATAGACTTAAAGATCTAAACATTATAATCTGGAAGGTAGGCGAGATAAAGGAAATATGATAGAGACATTCAAATATCTTAAAGGTTTCCATGCACAGGAGGTTAGCCTCTTTCAACGGAAAGGAGGCTCTAGAATGAGGGGTCATGTGATGAGAATGAAAGGGGGGTAGACTCAGGAATAATCTTAGGAAATATTTCCTTACAGAGAGGGTGGTGGATATGTGGAATATCATCCCAGTGGAGGTGGTGGAGAAGAAAACAGTATCTGAATTCAAGAAGGCATGAAGGTGATGGAATTATAATGCTAAATTAATTGGACAGATGGGCAGACTAGATGGGCCATATGGGTTTTTTCTGCCGTCATGTTTCTAAAATCTGTAACTGTATTTATGCTCAGTTATAGAAAATAATTGTACCCTATTATTAATCATTTTCTGTGGTTAAGGCAAAACTCCAGTGACCCCCTTCTGAGTCCATTATATCTGTGTTACAGTGTGCCTGTAACTGGCTAACAAAACTTTCAGTTTCATCAGAATGTTGTTATGGTTTAGCGGTGCTTGGGTGGATTCCTGGGTACTGTGGGAGATGACCATGCCAACAGGGAGGAGCCCCGTGGGGAGCCACAGTACTGGGCTAGACTCGGGACGCACAAACACAGAGTTAGATCTTTTATTATACAGCTTATAGTGTAGCACCAGAGGTGGCAGTAGTGAGGTGATCCAGCGGTAGCAGTCCAGGGACCCTCGACAGAGGGGACCCGTCTCACCACGTTGGTATAGGGAGATTCTGGTGTAGGTTTCCCAGCACGGAAAAGTTGTGGGTGAGATAGATTGAGAATGTGGGTGAGATAGATTGAGCTGTGGGTGAGATAGGTTGGCGATTCCACCAGGCTGAAGTAGATGGTAGCAGGCACCAATGCAGGGAGAGCAGGCCTTCGAGGAGCGAGTACCTGATCCCAGTAAGGCACCTGAAAGGAAAGCAGAGGGCCCCCGAGGAGCGGGTACCCAGGTTAGAGAATACCCCGAAGGGCAAGGTAGAGCTTCCAGCGGCAGCAGGAAGCGGCAGAGTAGCGTAGACCGGACGAATCCAATCCTTGTTAACTCAACGAGCTAGCAAACAAGTGTAGGCTAAATACCCGGATGGTGTGACGTCACGAGAGGGGAATGCCCCCGAGGTTCACGCCATAGCTGGAATAAAGACGTGGGTAGCGCGCGTGTGCCCTTGGGAGGAACATGGCAGGAGGCAACGCCATAGCCTTTCTGGGGATGCCAGAGAGGGCGGCTTGCAGATGCAGTGGTAGCCATTTTCCCAAGGTAAGCGGGAGGAGCCGAGAACAAGGTGAGGCATATGGGGCGAAGCCATCTGAGACCGATGGACGCAACAAATGTTAATAATAAATTCCATTATTACAGCTGCTGTGAATGTCATTAATGTTACCTAATTGTAGCTGTGAAGTGAAACATCTCAATTTCTCCAAAGACACGTACTTCAAACATGTTGATGCAGAATCTAGCTAATAGTTTTGCTTCCTGCCCATGCAATAGATTTTCTGATTTGTCTTTGTTTGCAGCTGTCATTTTTCGATTACCTTACAAATGCTGTTGTTTTATGGAAATGCCCACCTTTATTTCACTTTCAAATGCTGCAGTTCATTTTTTTTTCTGTTCTTTTTGTATAGAGTAATAATGGGGCGGATTTTCAGAGCCCTGCTCGCGTAAATCCGCCCAAAACCGGGCGGATTTACGCGAGCAGGGCCCTGCGCGCCGGGAAGCCTATTTTACATAGGCCTCCCGGCGCGCGCAGAGCCCCGGGACTCGCGTACGTCCCGGGGTTCTCGGAGGGGGGCGTGTCGGGGGGCGGGGCCGGAGCGCGCGGCGTTGCGGGGGCGTGTCGACAGCGTTTTGGGGGCGGGTACGGGGCGTGGCTACGGCCCGGGGGCGTGGCCGCGCCCTCCGTACCCGCCCCCAGGTCGCGGCCCGGCGCGCAGCAGGCCCGCTGGCGCGCGGGGATTTACGTCTCCCTCCGGGAGGCGTAAATCCCCCGACAAAGGTAAGGGGGGGGTGTAGACAGGGCCGGGTGGGTGGGTTAGGTAGGGGAAGGGAGGGTAAGGTGAGGGGAGGGCAAAGGAAAGTTCCCTCCGAGGCCGCTCCGATTTCGGAGCGGCCTTGGAGGGAACGGGGGGAGGCAGCGCGGCTCGGCGCGCGCAGGCTATACAAAATCGATAGCCTTGCGCGCGCCGATCCAGGATTTTAGTGGATACGCGCGGCTGCGCGCGTATCTACTAAAATCCAGCGTACTTTTGCTTGAGTCTGATGCGCAAGCAAAAGTAGGCTGATCGCGCTTCTTTTAAAATCTACCCCAATGCGTCTAACGGACACCAGGCTGATTCATTTTAAAGGCTGTCCATGCATGGGTGACATTCCAAGCGTGTGTATAGGTCCTTGCTTTAATAAGTACAACTTTCTATCAACTCTATTGGTTAATTTAAAAAAAAATGGAATTATTGAATGCAGTGAAATACAACAGGATATCCAAATATTACATTGGAAAAAGCAGTTAGGCTGCTGGATTAATTTACTTGTTTGTTTTGACCCAAGGAAGGGAGTATAACTCTTGAAAGCTGGTCAAGAAATGTATTAATGTAGTCTAATAAAAAGGTATCACTGTATATGTTTTTGTTTAATAACCTTTATTTGTATTCATAGTACACTATTCACAAATGGACCTGGAATTCACTGGATTATAGTCACACCAGATCACTGTTCTTTGCACCATTGAGACAAGTATAGTGTGGTATCAGATATGTGGTTCCATATTCTGCCTCACTAATTTGACCAAAAACTGTGGTATCTGATGGCATATACAGTATGTTATAGCTAATAACGATATAGTTCAAAATTCACCCTTTCTGCTTCATACAAATTCTTCTACAGAAATAAATACTGTTACATATAATTGCTGGGATACTCAAACCACGGATAAAAGGCACAATTGTCTGTGCATCCACACTATAATCACTGGCCTAGATCAGTCCATCGCTTTTTAAATTTTTCAGTTGTATATAAAACTTCCAAGGAAGCGTGCACCTCACCTGACATTGCTCCGTGTTTCACTATAAGTGGCTGGGGTGCCAGGTGAGGTGCATTTTTATACATTTTACTGGAAGTTTTTTTTACATGCAGTTGAAAAAAAAAAATAAAAAGTGATAGACTGATCTGGGACCAATAATTATAGTAATTAACAGCTACATTTTAAATCCCCTGCGTGCAGGGAAAACGGGAGTTACGTGCGCGGCCAGGCATTGCAGGCGCTGAGCGCATTTTAGAAGAGGCCCAGCACTAGCAACTTGCACGCGCCTTCTGTCCCTTCCCCAGTACAGCAGCAAATGGCTGCTGTAGCCCCCTCCCACTCAGATCGCCCCTTTAACTGAGCCTGGCACTTCGGCGCACAACGGGGGTTACGAGCATAGCCGGGCCCCTTTGAAGATGCGCCTGGTGCTCACAAAGCCCGGCCACGCGCGTAACCCCCGTTTTTTTGCGCGTGTGGGGGATTTAAAATTTGTCCATAAGAGAATTTAGTCTGTGGTTTGTGTTTCTCCCTAAGAGCATGGGTAGACTTCTGCAGATAGTGTCTGAAGAACATATTGGGGGTAATTTTCAAAACGGTTTACACATGTAAATATGACTACTATTGTAACAATTTTCAAAAGCCATTTACCTGCGTAAAGCGCACTTATGCAGGTAAATTCTATGGACAATTCAATGTTATATATAGTAGCAATTTTCAAAAGCCCACTTACATGCATAAAGTGCATTTACACATGTAAAACCCATTTTTAAGCGTGTAAATGCTTTTGAAAATCAGGCCCATTATGTCTGCTTGGAGCCTGTGGTTCAGGATACCATAATAATTATCCCAAGTGGATTTTCATGGGTTAGGGCATCAGTCTCTGAAAGATGAAGGGATATCAGCTCTTGTGAATGCTACTATTTAGTTGTGCATTTCTTTCTACAAAACTTAAGTATGTCGCAATCAATGAAATATTTATTCATTTTGAAAATTATCAATCCATTTCTGTCTCCTCCAGGCAATGCAAGGGATTCTCAAGAAATACTGGGATCTAGATGGCGAGTGCTTGCTATTCATCATCGTTAAAACCTTGTCAGTGTTGATCTGGTTGCTCAGTACTATATAGTTGTTTGATACTTCTCCTTTTGACCACTGGGAAATCATGAGCATGGAATTCTATTTGTTCACTCTGAACGGTTTTCATTTTGATGACTAAATCCGTTAGGAACTTGGCTCTTTTCAGTGCTGTGATTTATCTGTTTTCTGCAATATAAGTTTTAGTGTAAGCAGTGATTCTAATGGGGTCACGCCAGTTTTGGTGCTGCCTTGAAGCTTAGTTCTATTTCCATAGCCTTCCTTCACTTTTTTTTTATTTTGGTTATCAGACTCTTACAGTGATGACTGGAATCACATTAATAATCTGATGCATTAAGTCTTTTCTTCCATTCTGTATCTATGGGAAAAGACCTTGATGATTCAGACCCTAAATGTCATGAAACTTTGTAGAGAATTTTGACATTTTGAATGGTGACTCAATTGAATAGTTACACTGTGATCTTCCAGAAATAACAATACCATGAGGTCAAGAGGGATAGCCCAATAAAGACTGCTAAGATTACCACCATCACTGGTTTTCTGATTAAATGTATTTTTTGCTTTGATGCCTGATTCGGTGGGTATAAACCTTGCATAGTTTAGTGAAAAGAACTGTACATTGATTCATATGGCAATTGACTAGTGGGCACAGACTTCTGTGTAAGATAAGGAATCTGCTACTAAAAATAAATGTTAAAGAAACCTGGTGCCAGTGGATTCCATGTAAAAGTATGAAAGAGCTTAAAATAAATTAGCCATTTTTAAAAGTATGTTAAAGTTCAGAAATTTCAGTTCAAAGAAATTATCAATAAGTTTTATGTCAATACTTGGGGAAAATACTGGATACTATTAAAGGAAATAAATTATTCATTCAGAGGAAAACTGAGTCATCTGCTCTTCCTGAGGTTAACACTTGTTAGGTATTAACACTGGATAGCATATAAAGAATGTACCATATAGTAATGTATACAATATGAGGATAACTTTCAAAGATACCGCTAGTAACACCCCCCTCTTCAGAATAAACTCCATTTATCACTACCCTTGTCACCTCCCACTCAGCTAGTTTCTAACCCAGTCAGTCAGTCTAGGATCCATACCAAGGGCGCACAATTTATTTACAAGTCTTCTGTGCAGAACCATGTCAAAGGCCTTGCTGAAATCCAAGCACACTGGAGCAGATTTTAAAACAATATGTGCGCTGGTACTTTTGTTCGCGCCACCGGCGCGAACAACGCCGCGTCGTTTCGGGAACGCCGCGTCGTTTCGGGAACGCCCCCGGACACGCCCCCTCCCTCCCTGTTTCGAAAGCCCCGGGACTTACGCGCGCCGGCGGCCTATGCAAAATAGGTGCGCCGGCGCGCGCGCGCAGGGGTTTTAAAATCCGCCCCACTATGTCTAGCGCTCTCTCTTGATCCAACTCTCTGGTCACCCAATCAAAGAAATTGATCGATTTGTCTGACTAAAACATACTGCCTTGGATCTTGCAATCCATTGGATTCCAAAATTTGCACTATCCTCTGTCTTAGCAGTGATTCCATTAGTTTGCTCACTACAGAGTTCAGACTAACCGATCTATAATTCCCAGCCGTTTACTTACTTCCACTTTTATGAATAGGATCCAGATCTGCCATTTTCCAGTCCTCTGGGACTACTCCAGACTCTAAAGAAGCATTGAAAATGTCAGCCAGAAGAGCTGCCAGGATATCTCTAAGTTCCCTTAATACCCTCAGATGTATCCCATCTGGCCCCATCGCCATATATACTTTAAGTTTAGTTAGCTTTTCATGAACGCACGTTTCTGAAAAGCAATTGAGGTTTACCTTACTTCCAATCTTATTTGTGGTCTTGCTCCAGGCCTTTCCACAGTGCACTTTCTGTCTGTGGCAGCGTTTCAGTTACACATATACCTGCATTCACTCCACTCTTACCTGCAGCCAGATCCAGTCTGTTCCTGCTGTTCCAGTTCCATGTATACCTGCACTTGCTCTACTCTTACCACCCCCAATTCGCATCTGTTCCTGTGGTTACCTGCACTCTGCTTCAAAGCTCCATGCCAGCCATCACCTCGCTCCAGAGCTCCATTCTAGCCTCACCAGACCGCACACGTCTAGCCTCTACCCTTGCCACCCTGCGCCATTCCAGGAGGTGGGGTCTACAACACCCCTTCTACAGCTGCCGTTCACAACATTTTGCACTTCCTTCTATCACGAACACATCTCAGAAATGTCTTGTCCCACCATGTTACTGTATTTGCTATTTTTTCTTCAATTTGAATTTTTGCATTCCTGACTACTTTCCCAGCTTCTGTTAATTTTTCCAGATACTGTTGCCTGTCTTCCTCTTTCTCTTTAAGTTTATGAATGCTAATTTTTTCTCCCTTAGCTTTTCAGCGACTTCTTTAGAAAACTACATTGGCCTCTTTTTCCTCTTCCCTTTGGGGCAGATTTTAAAAGCCCTACGTGCATAAATCCAGGTGGATTTACGCGCGCCGGGCCTATTTTCAAAAGGCCCAGTGGCGCACGTAAAGCCCCGGGACGCATGTAAGTCCCGGGGCTTGAAAAAATGGGTGGGGGCATGGCCAGAGGCCTCCGTATGGTCGCTGGGCCAGGGGACCGAGCGCTGGCACAACAAAGGTAAGGGGGGATTTCAGGCTGGGGGGCGGGAAAGGGAGAGGAAGGTGGGGGAAGGAACGGGGAAAGCCAGCTGGTCTCCCCGAGGGCTCGGCGTGCGCAAGTTGCACAAGTGTGCACCCCCTTGCGCGTGCCAACCCCTGATTTTATAACCTGCGCGCGCATGTTATAAAATCGGGCGTATATTTGAGCGCACCAGGTAGCACGCACAAATGTAAGCCGCACGCATATGTTTTAAAATCTGCCCCTTTATTTACTTTCCTAACAATTCATATACTTGTCATTAGGGTCTAATATGAATTTTGGTACGTACAAGATACAAAGTTTGGGAAATATGCCTTCTCATGTCTAAGTAGGAAAAGCACGTCTCCCACTGGAATTTGCATGCGGTCTTTTTTGGATGCAGCTGTTTAGTGTCATTCTAATTCTGTACAGGGTCAGATTTACCTGTGGTGTGCCCCTTGGCACAGGAGCAGAGGATCCACCTCTGAAAATGCAGGATCACGGTGGGAAAGGGGGTGGTCTTTCAGAAGCTGTAACATCAGAGCGAAAAGGTGGGCTCCCTTCCCAAAATGCACCAGAACCAATGAGTTCCTCCAGGAACCTCAACCCCACCACATTAAAATTGCACAGTGCCCTCCAGACACAAGGATCCCCCAGGCAGGGGTCTACGCTACCTAACAGGAGCTTTGGCCCTGATTCTATACTTGTAAGGCAGGCACTGCTATCACAGAAAAAACTCTCCTATCAAAACTATCTACTGTCTTTAACTTGTAGCCAGAATTCTTATCCCTCAAATCTAATCTTTTTATCATTCTTTATAGATAAAAATTAAGACATCAGATAAAAGGAATACTTGCACACAACAAATTCTGAGAAGAAAATTCTGATTGGCAGTGCAAATGGAACTGCATACAGTCCCAAATACATAGCAGCCTTGTTAATGGCCACTCTTGATCTGAACATCTAGAATACAGTCTGCGAAAGCCAGTGGTGGATCAATCACCACTTGTCCCCCTCCCCCTCCACCACAACCCTCCACTTCTCCCCCATCCCATACACATAAAGCTCTCACCTCATACTCCCTACCCTGCCCGGTGGCCCAATATTCACACCCATACTACCCCCTGTTCAGTAACCCAGTATTCTCATCACATACTCCCCCATCCGAGCCCAGTGCTTGCCCCTCGCCCTCCCCTCCTACCACCCACCGCTCTCACGCTCCACATACACATCTCTACACACCTGGAACTAAACTAATATATGCTAAGCTGTAATGCTCTCATATTACTGTAACATGTATTGATGTCATTTTTATTTCTTGCCTGTTCAATTTGTATTTCTTGCCTGTTCAAAAAAATTTGCAATAAAGGGAAAATTAAACAGAGAGTTCTAACTTGGAGTATAAAGATGATTTATACATTCTTATACCTACATAGCTAACATCTGAAACAAGTGATGTGAAACCAAAAATGATAGAAACTAAATAGGGCCTGAATCAAGAAATATGATTATTACAAAAAGAAAAGAAAATATATTCTGCAAAACATTTATAATAACAAATGTCTACTGCAGAGGTAATGTGAGAATTAATAATATCTGAGGAATTCAGAAGCATATTTAACATTTTACAGTCAAACATTTTTTTTTAGCTAAAGCTAATGTAAATTATTGCTAGAAATGTTTTTAAAAGCTACAGAAACACTTTTAGTCAAACCGCGCTTCTAATTAGAAGCTTTAGTACTTTGTGTGGGATGAGACACATAAAGGGCATTACAAAATTCTTAAAACGTAATGTTCACTTCTAGGCCAGCCGCTTAGATGGTGGTTTAATGCTTGACAACTAAAATATTCAGATATGAACTGAGAGGTATTTAAAAATTTGTTAGGCATGTAACTAATACTGGGGGCTGTTTTCTTAGATGCGGTGTGCACATTATTGGTGAATTGGCCTCATTAGAAATAATAGCAGCTAGAGTAAATAACGCGTACCTTAGTCAATAGACCCCACTGCTAGCTGTCCAGTTGCAGAATTTCGATGTCTTACTTTCATACAGCCTGCTGATGATATAACCCAGTGTTTCCCAGTCATGGCATTTTGTGTTATGGCATTTTGCTGTGCCTTCAGATCTAATCAGATGAGCCACAGAAAAGTCACCACTGCCTGACGCTCAGATCCAGGCCAGCACCTGGGCTCTGCTCTCAGCATCTCACAGAAACAAAAGACACCATGATGGCTCCTAAACTTGAAGGAACTCCTTTCTGAAGACCTGTGTAATCACATGTGCCTTTGCTTCCTAGCCTCAGCCTGAGCCCCGGAGTATGGAAATTAATGGCAGCATGCGTGGCATGGATAGCTAGGACGTACTTTGTGCTGCAGGAAGCGAGTTCCATCTTTGAGTCCTTTGAGCCTCTGTCTTACCCCCAGGCTGAGTGAGACAGGGAGGGCGTGCACCGAGTACTGGATGTGATTCACTCTAAGTGTTGGGAGCAGCAGCAGCAGTGGAGGAGTTCTGGCAGCCACATGGGGCAGACAAGTTAACTATCTGAGCCGGCTGCTCACACCACACTGACTTCTTCCTTCTCCTGCACGTGCATACAGAGGGGGCTGGTCAATCATGACACACACACACACACACACCCCTCCTTCACTTTGTTTTAAAATTTGGAAGAGAGACTGCTGGAGCTTTTAGTGCTTTCCTAGCGCTTTTGTCCATAAGCGCCCTCTCCATGTCCGCAGCACTGTCCTCCCTATTGGGGTGCCACACAATATTTATGTTAATGTAGGAGTGCCTTGGGCTTGAACAGGTTGTGAAACACTGATATCGCCCATAGTGTACCTGCCTGCATTGGTGGTGAGTGCCCCATTCCCAGATCAATGGATTTAGTACTGTAGTGATTTGGCAGGGGGGGGGGGGGGGGGGAAGAAGGAATGTGCACCCTAGTAGGATGCTACCGCCTGTTATTGGGTGGGGAGCAGCAGCACAAGAGAGATAGCTGTAATGGAGAGTCTGGGACACGGTCTAATAGCTTCCAAACCAGTACCATGTGAGCTCTGAAGAGCGTCCTTCAGGTTCCGGCAGCGACGTGGGCATGCTTCAGCATCACTCGGGACAAGACCTTTCTCTCCCAGATGAAATTAGGACAGAGCCCTGCGTTAAGTCACTTTAAGAGGGCTTCGAAAACTTTATTTAAGAAAGCTTATTTAGATTTATAGTTTGCTTATTTTATGCTATGTTTGTTTATTGATTTTCTGCTTTTGATGTTTGCCTATGTATATTTTTTTTTGTAAACAGCTACAAAATGTAAGATCTTGCGGTATATAAATGTTAATAAACCATAAGCAACTCTGCAATAGGGTGCAACCTGTGTCACAGAGCAGTGGTATATATATATATAATGACTCAGACATCCTCCTGTGTATATGCACCACGCCCTCAGCTAGTCATGACGAATGCTGCGCACAAATGGTAAAACGGATTCCAAAAGAACTTCAAAATGCTACAATTGAACATTATGGAGGTACAGCAGCTGCATTTCACAAGGAGGATTCTTATATAACTTACTGTTATACCAACTAATAATACATTCACCAGTTTTTCTTCCTCTCATTTCAGTAAAACCATTCTCCTCTTACTGCTACTCTTAAATGTGGTAGCAGCTGTGCTGCTATGTGTTCTATACATTCTATTCCAATTAATATAATGTGATTTGGATGATTTAGATGTTTGGTTTATGTTCTGCTTGGAATCATTTGAATTTCATGAACCAGAGGATTGCTGTTGATACTGCATCGGCCCCCTCATCAATAAGCACCCCAGGTGCCTGTCCTGAATATTCAATCCAAGAACTAACTCTTCCTCTATTAAGAATTATTCTGAATATTTCTTGAGTTACCATAGTTAATCTTTTTTTCTCTTTGATCAGTTTTGGGTGAAGAAAAGAAAGAGAGCCCTCTCAGAGACGAGCAAGCATTAACCCTGGCATTATATTATTCTGTTTACTGCTTACGTGACACAGAAATAACATGAGTTGACAAATGTTGAAACAAAGTAAAGATCAGTTCTGAGAAAGGCTTTGGGGACAAAAAAAAAGAAGCAAAAGACAGAAAGCTGGAGTTATTTTATTTATTTGATTTTTATATTCTGCTTTTCGGCACTTCAGAGCAGATTACATTCAGGTACTGTAGTCCCAATTCTGAAGATCACCATCCACACACATCAGCATCTGCAGCATCAGGGCAAGAACGAGAAGTTCGGTCTGGCCATCTCTGCAAACCCCAAACTCCGCAGGATCAAGAACAAAGAAAGGCAGCAGGTCTGGCCCTGGCACTAATCACACAGTCAGTACCAACGTTTCCCAGCCCCACACGGCGAAGGAAAAGCAGAGCCTGGCCTGGTGCCGAAACCCTTTGTGGCTAAGATTGCACTAGTGCTACTACCATCTGCATCAAGAAATAAGCATTTTTGTGTGGGTCACAATTTCCCAGGAAATCCGGGAGGACACTTATCACACCTCTGACAGCTTCGACATGGAAACGCAATGGTCAGAGCGGGCTGAGATGCTGGGGATTCTGGTAGGCAAGGCAGCTAGCGAAGTTTGGTAATTCTAAAGAGGGGAAACGCATTCTCTCTTCTCCTGCCCCTGGAATTATCTTCTATGAGGCTGGCACAGATTAGGGACCTGATGCCCATTGTGTTATTGCCTTCAATGACAAAACAAAGCCAAATAATAAGGAATGTGGTGGTCATCCTTAACGGGCAACACAATCAAGTTGAGAGACAAAACAAAGAAAAGCTCTCTGCGGGAGATTTTGCCCTTCAAGACCTGTTGAGTAATACATCACTTGTGTAAGCTAAAGAGCAACTCATCCCTGGCTACAGTAACGTGTTAGAAGATTTTTTTGTTATTTCTGTTAAACTATATGCCTGTTGTTTGTTGTAAACAGGTATTTTGTTTGCCACAAGAAGCCCTGTACATACAAAGCTGTTAAGTTTATTTAACAACTGTTAACAGGATACTCAAACAATTAGATCTGTTGAAGAAGTGATAATAATATCTAATCACAGCACTGAAAATAATCTGGTTTAACACATTGGTTTCCAATTACTTTTCACCAAATTAACTATTTTAACAATGCTCCCCCATTTAGAGCGATTTAATAATAATGTACAGTAATAAGAAGTAGAATATAACTTTAAGCCCAGTCATATTTATTGGACTGTGGTATTCAGCTATGTCATCAATTCTGATTGTTCATATGGCAAGTTAGAGCTGTTATGTACATTGCTGAATATTCATTTCTTTTCCATCACTGGAGATGCATAAGTAAATGGAGCATTTACTTAGTTCAGGATTGGTGTTGGCATGTAAAGAATATTATTCGAGGATGTCTTTTACTACCCTTTACTTGACTATATTGTTAAGATCGCTGGCCACGGAGTCCCGCAGACGGCTTCTCTTACCTCCACAATGGAGGCATATCTGGGGCTCCTGGCAGTGGTGGGGAGTTGCTGCCGATGCTGGATTACCTTCTCATGCGGCTCTGAGCCACCTGCTGACGTCTCCCGTGCGGCTGGAATGCCACTGACTTCCTGCCGCGTTGAACTGCCCCTTAGACACGCGCACCTCCTACCGATATTTAAAGGGCCTGTGGCGGGATTATGCCATCGCCCCCCCCCCCCCCCCCCCCCCCCCCCCCGGATGACGTCAGCCCTTTGGGACTGTATATGGCTGGTTCCTTCTCCCAGCCGGTGCCTTGGCAACAAGTCCCTTCGCTCACCTGGAGCTGCGTTCCTGGTTTTCCTGTGTTCTTGTTTCTGGCCCTTCCTCTCCATCACCTTCTCCTGTCCGGCCCCGTTCTCCTGCTAACCTTTCTTGGACGGACTTCCTGGCTCCCAACCTCTGACTTGGACTTCCACTATGAGTATTGCTGCCTGCTCTGACCACTGGCTTGGACCTTGACTTTGAATATTGCTACCTGTCCCAACCATCTGCCCAGACCCAGCCTGTATCATTGCTGTGCCATCTTCCATGGGATCATCCACTCAGAGGCCCACCTAAGACCAGCCGGCCCCGGTACCCAAGGGCTTAACCTGCTGGGAACGAGGACTGGTATTGGCGAAGCTCAAGCCAGCCTCTGCTTCCCGTCTGGCCTCACCTACCGATGGGAGGGGCCTGAGAGGGTCTCCTCTCAGGCAGCGTCAATTCCTCCCTCGGCCGCAGGGTCCACTCCTTCAACGGGCGCAACATATATAAGCTATGGATCCCAACCCTGTCCTAGAGGCACACCTGGTCTGGTTTTCAGGACATCTATAATGAATATGCATGTGATATATTTGCATATATTGATGAATATGTGTATGCAAATCTCTCTCATCCATATGTATAGGGGCTTTCCCGAAAACAAGACTAGTTAGGTGTGCCTCCAGGCCTGGGGTAGGAAACACTGAAGTGAGCTGTAAGCATGATGAATACTGTGCCATTCCTCATGCTGTCATTATAGTAAATCCCTTTCCCCTCATATTTTATTGCATGCATTTTATATGTACTCAATGGCTGGAGTGAGGCAACATTGCTTGTACCTTTGGAAGATTCCAATTTCCAACTTTAGCTTCAGGTGCAAAGTTTCCATTTTAACAGAATTAATCTATTTAGTATTTTGCAAAGAAATCTTAAGGATCAAAATGTCATTGTGAGCGCACACCCTACCTACTACATACTATAATCTCACAGCTCACTGTAAAAAAGAGCCAATTACTTTCATTAGCTGCCTAGTGGCACAGTATGAAAGTGATTTTGTTTAATGGGGCTGAGGCCATAGGGCAAAAGATAACAGTAATGCAGAAAACTTAGAAAGAAAGCAATAACTTCAGTTGAAGTGTTTTGGAAAACAAATTATTCCATAATGCCTACTGCTGTCAAAATTTCAAATTTAAATAAAGATTATAAAGAAAGGGTAGATTTCTAAATTAAAATGAAGGCATCCAATGGATGGAATGAGAGACATTTTAATAGAAGAGTCAACAAAAGGAAACATCACCAGTTCAAATCCCAGCTAAGGCTGTCCTACGTTAAATGAGTTGTTGGTCTCAGTCCAGGTCCAGGAGCCATGGTAAAAGCATTCACCACGCAGCTTCTATCAGATTTGTGTGAATTTCGCTGCTCACCTCATCATTGAGTTGTAACAAGCACACAATGAGAGAGAAAATGTCCTCACTGCTTGCAAATATCAGAAGTTTATTATTCAAATAAAATAGAGTTTGCAAAACAGAGCATTTCATAACTGTGCATTTTATATACATGTATATCTTTACCCCAGAACATATGCACATATGTATGCTTATGCACGAATACATGCAATGCATTGAAAGAGAGCATTTCAATGCATTGAATACACATACTTTTACAACCTATTTTAAAAATATACACGCACATATATTTTACATGCAAAAATAAAATAGGACTTTTGTAAAACCCAATTTTCGTGCATATGTCAGCATATTTTAAAACTTGCATGTGTAATTGAAATTAACCAATTTACCAATTACTCCATCAGTTCACCTAGTCCTTCAGCCTAAATTCCCCCGATCCAGACCTCCCACCCATACCAAAAATAAAGATTACCATTACTCTAATATTAATTACACCAGATAATTAGCAGGCATATAATTATGTCAGTAAATTGCCAAATGCACATGCATGTCTTTTAAAATTGCAACTTCTGTGTATATCTTTTGGCCCTGCCCAAGAATGCCCTCAGATTACCTATTTCTTCCATTCGTATATGTGCATACGAAATGTAAAATACGCCCGCACTTTGGACTTTTAGAAACTACCAATTACGTGAGTACTGTCTTCATACACGTATACATGCTAATTTTCACATGCGAAACTCTTTGAAAATTCACCCCAAAGAGAACAGAAGCGGGTATGCATTGTTTCCAGATTGTGACTGCGTAACACGTCTCCTGTTTTAGTATTCATTTTTGTTTAAGCATTGCCGAACCCATTGCTGTGGCTGTAATATATCCTTCAAAACCATTCAGATATTATTTTGCATTTTATTAAAGACTAGAGTTAAAAATCTGGCCTCCCTCCCACAAAGTAAAGTTAACATCTGTCAGAGAAGACTATTTATTATTTTTCCTAATATATTATGCTTCCATTATACATGACAGACCCAAATGTGGCCTCCAAATTACTCCACTCCCCATCAGTGTGAAACAAGGGCCTTATTCAGAGCACTCTCAAAGCACAAAGACCAGCGGATTATCGCAAGCAGACATTAAACTTACAGATACGAACTGAAGCCTGCTCGTAGAGTTTAACTGCCTCATGCATGGGAACAAAAAATCCATAAACTCCATCATCATAATGCTCAGCTGGGACTTTACATTTTCCAAAGACAGTTGAGCTGCAAACCACACACACACACACTCGCCACCGGCAGCTTTTCTGTCCTCCTGTGAAATTTCTCATTCAATAAATCAAAGGGTTTTCCATGACGTTTTTAGCAGAAGATACCACTCTGTACGCAGCAGAGAACTGCAAAATGCGGTCTATTATCTAGAGTCAGGTCATAGGTTAATACAAAACGCAAGCTTAGATTTCATGTTATGCGGGGAGGAGGGGAGAAAAGCGTTTGAATGGGCAGAATGTAAGGGGCACAAAGAAAGAAAAACAAAGGAAATGATGAAATCCATATGATTTGCATGAAGGGATGCAATTTTTCTACCCAGACTTCAAAGAACTGTACAGCCAGGAATCACTTTCAAGTCTTCGCTATTGTTCCTGCTGACAAGAGAACCTTTTGTGAACAAAATTACATCAATGGCTCTGAGGAAATAAAGGGAGGTTTACATTCAGGCACCTTGACGTAATCTTAGGGGACTAAAAAAAAAAAAAAAAAAAAGCTGCAGCTCTATGTTCCAGGCTATAAATCACCTTATGAGTCACAGCTGAAGGGAGCTTTGTGGTCTTCAAAGCTCCTGTGCTACATCATCTTTGGAGTATTCTCAGGCTGGAGAAGGGTTTTGCATAGTGTGCTTAACTCAGCACATACATGCGTAAGGGATAAGCTTACAGTCATGCCTGTTTTTCATTAACTGTGCAGCTGGAGCCGCACAGTTCAGAAAACACCACGTAGCACTGCCCCAAAAAGCATATGCGAGCGTTTTGGTACATGCCCCATTTTTTTTTTTTTTATCAGTGCAGGGTTCTGCATAGTTCATACACCTGTTTTTATAAAAGCATGGGGCACATTTAAAACTAATCGGAGAAAGTTCTTTTTTACTCAACGCACAATTAAACTCTGGAATTTGTTGCCAGAGAATATGGTTCGTGCAGTTAGTGTAGCTGGGTTTAAAAAAGGATTGGATAAGTTCTTGGAGGCGAAGTCCATTACCTGCTATTAAGTTCACTTAGAGAATAGCCACTGCCATTAGCAATGGTTACATGGAATAGACTTGGTTTTTGGGTAATTGCCAGGTTCTTATGGCCTGGATTGGCCACTGTTGGAAACAAGATTCTGGGCTTGATGGACCCTTGGTCTGACCCAGTATGGCATTTTCTTATGTTCTTATGTTCTTATATGTTACACGTTAAATAATTGTAGCATGGGCACATAATAACCCTCAGTTTATGGGCGAGGCAGGTATTTTACAAAGCTGGCTGACACGCGAGGGTACATCACTTTTGAAAATCCTTACTTGTGCTCACTCTTACCTAGCCCCCAGTTGGCTGACACCTTCACCAGTCCATCCAAACCACTCCACCAGTTGCTCTAGACACCGTCACAAGAAAACTGCAGACAAGAGAGAAATTGGATTTAATACCTGCAACTCGATTAGCAGGCGTAAAAGCATGCATGCCCGTTTGATGAAGTATCCGCCGACTCCATTGAATAAAATAGGTAAATGTGCGTGTACTTCACCAGCATGCCCTGAAACGACCTCTCTCTATGTGCATATTTTTCTGCACAGCAGCGAAAGCACGCACAAACTCCTGCATGTCTGAAAATGTGATTTCCATGCACAGAGGCTCCTTACTTACAGATGGGCTAATTTTAGGCACACATCGTCCTCATAAGTCATTGAAAATTACTCCCAAAAGGTATTAAAATACACAAAGAATCCCCCTTTTAAGAAAGCAAATAACATCCTCAGAAAGCACCAAAAGGTGTAATATAAAAAATCAAAAGACATACATAAACTGGCTTGTAAATCGTGCTGTTAATTCTGAGACAATAATAAACCATTCTCATACCTGGAAACTCCCAATTTGGCCTGGAGGCTCCAGAACTCTAAAGGAATTGCTTGGTTTCTGGGCCAGCACCAGGAAACTCTGGGTCCTGTTGCAGAAGCAGGTCCGCTGTGTGGGCCCAACGCTCCTCCTCCTCCCAGCAGGTGCAGCATCGGACCTGCGCAGTGGAAGGAGGAGGAGCGTCGGCCCCAGGCAGCAGAAAAAGAAACTGGGGTAGCGTGGGTCCCGAAGGCCACAAGAGGAAGAAATCAATCAGCTACGCGGACCTGAAGGAGAAAGCTGCTGCCCCGTGGGAGGAAGCAGGAGGCTCCTGTCAGTGGTTTGGGGAGGGGGGGTGAGAGAGAATGAGTGAGTACGCGTGTGAGAGTGAATATGCGTGGGTGTGGGAGAGAAGTGTGGGTAGAAGAGGGAGAGAAGTGACTGAGCACGTGTGAGTGTGGGAAAATAAAAGGAATAAGACTATAAGGGCCGGATTTTAAGAATTACGCGTGGGCGTAGATTTGTGCGCGCAACCCGGCGCACACAAATCTACGCCCGATTTTAAAACATGCGCGCACCGAGCCCTAGGGGAGCCCCGATAGCTTTCCCTGCTCCCTCCGAGGCCGCTCCAAAATCGGAACAGTCTCGGAAGGAACTTTCCTTCCGCCCCCCCTCCTACCTTCCCCTCCCCTCCCCTCCCTTCCCCTACCTAACCCGCCCCCCAGCCCTATTTAAAAAACCCCCTCACCTTTGTTAAATAAGTTGTGCCTGCCTCCGGGCAGGCGTAGGTTGCGCGCGCCGGCTGAATGCCAGCGCGCGATCCCCGGGCACGGCCACTGTGCCGGAGGCCTCGGTCCCGCCCCGCCTAGTCCCCGCCCCTTTTTTCAAGCCCCGGGACATATATTACGCACGTAACCCTTTTAAAATCCGCCCCTAAGTGAATATGTGTGTAACTGCGAATGAGCATATGAGAGAGAGTGACCGACGCCCTTCCACCCACCCGGTACCTGATTCAGGGCCCCCTCTTTTCCGGGAAGCGGCCTCCAGCATTCTGTAACTCTGGTAATAATGCTGGAGGTGTGTATTTACACTCTCTACAGTGAACGGTGAATTTTAAAAGTCCGGCGCGCCCCAAAACCGGGAGGTATGCGCACGAGTTGGGCCGGTGCGTGCCGAACGGGTTTTAAAAGCCACCCGAGTACGTGAGTACTTGCTGCTATGAGTGCAAATGAAAAGTTACAAAAAAGGGATGGGGGGAGGGCATGGTCTGGGGAGGGTTTGATTGGGAGTGGAGAATTTGTGACAAATTGGCAGGGAGGGAAGGGGGCGGCCTACATGCCTGGCCCAGCAGCACTATTATTTCTAAATAAAAAAATAATTTCTAGGGGGTGAGGTGGTTTCCTGGCCAGCAGGGGGGGGGGGTTGCCATTTAAGGAGGGGGGGTGTAGGATGGGAATTGGACCAGGAGGCCTGTGACAGTTCTGGGTTGGGTTGTTTGTTTGTTTTTAACAGGACTGCTATATACCCGGATATCTTTGAAGATATTCAGATAAGAAGTTAGTTATCTGGACACACAAGACCAGATAGCTTTAGGTCTGCTTTGAAGCAGGTCTAACCTAGCTGGATGTACCAATATTCAGCTAAGTTAGCCAGAAAACTCAACCCCCTCCCCTATAATTTAGCCAGATAAGTGGCTGAATATGGCAAATTTTACCATTTAGACAGATAACGTTTGGATTATCCGTCTAAATGGCCTTTGAATATGGACCTCTGTCTTTCTTTTGCCTGATAGTGCTCTTAAAACCAATGTAGCTTGCCAGCCTCTCCTAAACATGATTGCTTAGGTAAAGACTGCATTTTCTGAAAGCTAAAGCATCCATAGGCATAGAAGCATTACCTGCGTGGTCTGTGGAAGAGCCTGGGTTCTGTATTTAAAGCACTGGGAACATGCCCAGTAGGGATTATGGTGTTGTTTCTTGCTGTCCAGGAATTGCCCGAAACCTTTCCTTTCTCTTGTCTGCGTGTCTTGTATAGATTGTAAGCTCTACGGAGAAGGGACTGTCTCATATGTGTATCTGTGCAGCGCAGCATACGCCTGGCAGCACTGCAGGGACGATAAGCAGCAGCAGAGGTTAAAGCTCCTGTTACACATTTCTCGGCCGGTGTTTCCAGACACGCGCTGGGGAGTGAATCCAACTCAAGATATGCCAGAAAGGTTTTGGATGTGAAATTGTTTGTTGTTGTTTTTTTTATATTGTGTTTTGTTCCCAAACCCTCTTAGGGAATGCTGGGTAACCTCCGCACAGAAAAGCAGCCTGAGAGTGGGCTGATTGCTTTCTCGCTGAGATCTCTGCTCTCTTTGCGGACTTTTGATGGGAGATGCCATGGCAGAGACTTGAGTCACGAGTCGGTCCAAAACATATGCGTTGTGCCTCCTAAGTTAGAGTTTAGTAAAAATGTTTGTGTTTAACTGAAATATTTCCACCTGACTCCTTGCCTTGACCCCCTTATGGCACCCAGCGCCCTTCCCGTGTTATATTTAACTGCGCAGGTTGCAGAGGACCGTGACTATAGACTTTCCGTACCAGGCTGATTAAAAGACTCACCCTGATATGTTGCCAACGCACATTACATCTTCTGAACGGCAGAAGGAAGCTCTTTTTGGCATAAGGGACATGCTAAAGTGAGAGGCTGAGATCTTACGCAACACGAGAGATATTACGCCGTGCGAGACGATGCCAGCCTTGTGCCATTCTCCTTCACCACGATGCGCCAGGCTTCGCGTCCGTCAGAATGAGAATGTCCCGGGCGATCACCACTGTATGCTCTCTGCAGTGCTCTCGGGGCCGTGACCCTGGGGTTTGTCTGGTACTGCAGAGGCTGAGGGGGGAAGGGTGCAATTCTTATACCGGTTCTCAAAGGGAACGCGCACTGCCCCTGCACAGATTTGCACCAGCTTCTTATGCGGGCACTTTTTTTCCCTTCATAATAATGTGTGTTGATTTGAAAATGCAAAACGATGCACGTTGCTGCCTCCCCCTGACCTAATTATCATATCCCACATATCCTTGACTGAAGAGCAATGTTCGTCCTTCTCATGGTAGGCACAACATTAACCTATTTGGAGACACTGCCCTGAGTGAGACATTCAAGGCCCTGTGTAAAGAAAGGCGCAATGAGGCTCATCCACTGAAAACCGTGTAGGCGGGCTTAGGTTGGGGCATAGTTTTGCATTTTTAAAACCACATGTATTGCTTCAAAGTAAAGCAGAAAAATCGGGTGCAAATCCGTGGGGGGGGGGGCAGTGTATTTTCCCTTTCCCTCCGACTCTGTAAGCAAGCAGGCTGCTTTCAGACTTTCCCCCGCACACATTGCAGTGCCAGAGAAAGCCCTGGATCGCAGCCCTGAGAGAAGTGCAGAGAGCGAGCGTGAGCACCCGGAACATCCGCACTCTGACCGACCCGAAGCCCGGGAAACGGAGCAGCATCGTGCTAAAGGGGAGCACAGGAACGGCGCTGCTCGTAGAGATGAACCCACGTGTCCGTATCGAGGGTCTACTGGGTACCACGTACGGAAGGAGGGAAAAGCATCAAGTGCCAGGAGATGCAACCACAGTCCAGAAAAAGGGGGCAAAAGATACAGTAGTCCTGTAGCCCTCCTAATTGTCCTGGGAGCCACTGTCCTAATTAAAAGGAACATCCAAGCGCACTTTCATATGCCGCCTGTGTATATTATTATATTGCACCTTATGAACCCCCGAAGCAAAGCCCCCTTTGGCAGGAGGAAAGCACTAGGAAGAGCACTAGCAGTAATTCTGAGAGACTGAGCTCATGCCCAGCATCCCCTGGCCAAAGAGTGTGATGCACTCCTGACACGGTAAAGCCCCTTTGGACACACTAACCCCCCATACCTTGCATCCTACCGATATGTGTTTACCTGTCTCATGGAGATCTAGATTAGTTGTGTCAGAGGAAAGACAGACATCATAGGTCGCCTGCGCCATTCTGGAAGCCTTCAGCAATATCCCTTCCTAGCCTCTGCAAGTGGCAACTTGTATTTCTCCGAAGCAGCACGATTTCCTATTCCTGTATCTTCATTAGCGCAGCAAGTTACACTTCTCCCTCCAGGAATTTGCCCAATTTACTCTTAAAGTGTAATAACCTGGCAAAGAGCTGTCCCTTGGCAGCCCTCTTTTACAACTTAATCACAAAGTTGTAACGTTCTTCGCTTGCACTAGTTTATCCTTAAAGCTAGTTTGGATTTGTACTTATTCTAAACTCCCCAAATTATTAAAGCGCCAACTCTCTGGTTTGCTTGTTTTTCCTTATAATATAGAGCTGGCCTGGCAGATTTCCCTCCCCCACAGGAGTTTGCACTCAGACTGCTTCTGCACCCACGCTAACAGGCCGATGGAATACCAAGCGCAAAAAAACGTGCGTCCAAACTAAGCACCCGTTTTTTTCAACCCGTGCACATCCCCCTTTCCTGGGTGCCCAATGCGATATGCAAATGAGCTGCCGGGGCTAAAAAGGGCGCGCCACAGATAAATTGTGCTTCTCCAGTGTGTCCATGGCATTGGGTGCCCAGGAGATGTGGCTGTGCGCCGGTTAGGAAAACGGACACTCGGTAATTGAGTGTCCGTTTTCCGAACCGAACCACCATCAAGATTTTTTTTTTTTTATGTCACGCTGCTTTCTGTGGTTCTTCTGACTACTTAGTATCGGGAGAGAGAAGCCGAGTGTGGCAGTAGGAGTTGGGCACCAGAAAAGAAGCCGTCTTTTCATTCTCCACTGCAAGTGATTGCAGGAAGAGAACTAGCAATGTTGGATCTGCTGACCTAAAGGAAGGGATTAATGAGCTGTATCTCCCTTGTTTTTCTGTCTAGGCAATCACTCTAGGGAGGACAACTTCCAACTTACCACTTCAGGCTTGGAGTGCCTGTCCTACAATGGAGGATTAAATATTGAATGATACTCCTTATCCTTAGGGCCTCTTGCTTCTTGTGGGAAAGAGTCCTGTTGTTATCTTTCATCTACAGATTAGGACAGTTTTTGTGCTTCTGGGGATTTTGCCTGTGAGGAGACTGGGAGCCTTTCAGCTGCACCCTGGGTTACCCAGACACGGTGATCCTTTGAGCAATCCATCAAGAGTTCGGAGGATAACGTATCCATCTGATGCAGCCACAGAGAAGCGAAGGAAGCGAGTGCCCATCCGGTACCACAAAGAGGAGAAAGCCTTGGATTTCAGTTCTGAGCACTGGATCTCAGGTAGCAAGGGTGTCCCCAAAGAGTTAATGAACCCTCAAAGTCAGTCCATAGAAGAACCCAGAGTTCAGAAATGTTCCTCAGGAATCCTAGGAGAATGTGACTGCAGCATCGTGCAAACCATGGATTCATCTCTCAAGGAATGCTTATTATGTCACATCTTTGCCATTGAAGATGCTGAACTTTAAGTAAAAGTGTATTTGTTGGAACACCACCTCCTGTCGGAAGAGTTCTTCTTTGAGCGTGTAAGAGTCTTAACCCTAGAGACCATTAAGTCAAGCTTCTCCCCTGTTCGGAACAGACCCAGCGCTGTGTAGTGAGTTGAGTCTGGCCTCAACAGCCCCATAATATTATCACCACCCCACCCCAGTTCAGTGAGACATAGGAGAAGGGCTACACAGGTATTTAGGGACTTTGACCAGGATACAATATTTATTCACTACGTGAGTTTCTTGTAAAGATGTCCTTTGAAATGGAACATTCTTGCAACATTTATTTATTTAACCAATTTATACTCTGCTGATCCACAAATCTCGGCGGATGAATTATTTTCAATGTAATATATTGCACTATTACAATTGATATTAAAAGTAGCAAAGTGATCATTTTGCAGCATCAAAATGAACTGCTTGGCGATCCTGTGAGAAATACTAGCTTTACCACTAGCTAACAAACAACATTTTTTTTTAGACTGACGACTTTTATCTATCAGGTTCGGCTTTCTTCTGCTAGTCTATGCAAGCTGGCTTGGTCAGTGGCATTTTACATCACCGCTTTTGTCAATCCCTTGAATTCCCAGTAAATGATTCAGTGTTTGGTCCTACATGCTAATGATGCAATATGCATGATCTCATTAAGCAATTTCCATTGCTTGATCACGCCAAGTATAAAACCACTTTTCCTTAAAATAAAAATCTTTTTTTTCTACCTTCAAAGTATGCCCCCCCCTTGTTATTTGCATATTGACAAATTTTAATATTTTGGGGCCTATACAACAAAGCCCAGCTATTTTGCACATGCCAAAAACAGCATGCTAGGCAATAAGGCTGTATCATGCATGTTAAAGCGGTCTGAAAAGAAGCTAGCATGAGCACACTCAGGGCCCTGTTTAGTAAGCATTTTTCCCATTGGCACAAAATGGGAGAAAAACATTAATAAATATTGCCCTAAATTAGTACATCCGCCAGGGCCGATGTACAAAAGGTGAAACCTACAGCCTAGTGAGCTGCCTCTCACCGTTCCCCCTCCCCGGTCACATCCGCCCCACCTATGATTTAAAATTATGTGTTTATAATAACAGATTTTACATGAAAAAGGGCTGCATTCTGGGGTAAATATATCACTTACAACATGTATGTTATATTTACATGCACTGCTAGGCTGGAAAAATCTGCAAAAAAAGATACTTGGAAGCCATATGGCATTAGACTTATTGTAATGCATGTTGGGTGTGGGTTTGGCCCTCGGAAAGCCATAAACAAACAGAATTACAATTACAATAAAGTAAACCTCCCATACCAAAACAGAACTAACTGCCAGCACTCAAACAGTAACAACCCTGCCTATGAAAAAGCATCACTGCAAATATTATATCAGGCATTAAAATACCAAAATGACTACCAGAAGTCCAGACGACTCCATGTCTTGTTGGTATTGCTTTTATTTGTGTAATGTATTATGAGTTTATGTATGCTATATTGTATCCCACCCTGAACCTTAGAGGATGCGGCAATAATTATTTTAAATAAATAAATAAATAAAATACACTTTCTATTAGGAAAACGGAGCAAACTGGGCTGCTATAGATCCCTGCACAGAAACTACATGGTAGCAGAATCTCTCACCTCAGTCTCTCGTGCAGAACACTCGTGATTCAGGCCGAAGAAGCCAATGTGATGCTTCGCCAACCTTCTTCCTTTCAGCCGCATGCGTTGATGCTGCTCTGCCTCCTTCTCCTCCTCCTTCCAGCCATGCAGCTAATGCTGCAGCCTACTGCTGCTCCTTCCAGTGGTGGTAATGGCATTTCCTTTTACCTGCCCTCACAGGCCCATGAGACAACATTTCCTCTTCTGGGTCCTCACAGGCAGGAATAAAAGAGATGCCGTCACAGTACTGCCCTTGAAACTGTGGCACTCTAGGCAGTTGCCCAATTCACCGGGGGGGTAGATTTTAAAAATTTGCGCGATCGTGTACTTTTATTCGCGCACCAGGCGCGAACAAACGTACACTGGATTTTATAAGATACGCCCCCGGGCCGGCGCCTCTCTTAGAATGTATATAGTCACATATGCCTCCCCTTCCTAGCTGCAGCTCTGGACTATGGAAATTAACAAGTACCATGGATAGCCGAGCCCCACTTTGTTTGGCACACATATCTTCCCCCTTCTGAGCTTTCTCCTTTCAGTCCTTCCAGCCTCTGTCTTACCCGTAGGCTTAATGAGACAGGCAGAACATGCACTGAGCACCAGATGTGACTTATTCTGAGTGTTGGGAGCAGCAGTAATGGAGAAGCTCTGGCAGCCACATGTGGCAGCCAAGGTAACTAACAGGCCGATTCAGTAAAAGTCGCGGGAGAGCAGGCGAGCACCCGCTCTCCCGGCGCGCGCACAGGCCACTCTCCTGTGCACGCAACTCAGGGGGGAAGAACATGCAAATTAGGGCCTGCGGTAAAAGAGGCGCTAGGGACACTAGCGCGTCCCTAGCGCCTCCTTTTTGACAGGAGCGGCAGCTGTCAGCAGGTTTGACAGCCAATGCTCAATTTTTCCGGCGTCGGTTCTCGAGCCCGCTGACAGCTACGGGTTCGGAAAACGGATGCCGGCTAAATTGAGCGTCCGTCTTCCAACCGCGGGCCACCGGCCGATTTCAATTTTTTTTTTTTTTTTAAATTTTGGGGCCTCCGACTTAATATCGCTATGATATTAAGTCGGAGGGTGTACAGAAGAGCAGTTTTTTTCCGCTTTTCTGTACACTTCCCCGGTGCTGGCGTTAATTTCTGAAAATAAAATGTGCGGCTTGGCGGCACATTTTGCTTTCTGTATCGCGCGGGAATAACTAATAGGGCCATCAATGTGCATTCGCATGTTGAGGGCGCTATTAGTTTCGGGGGGGTTGGACGTGCGTTTTCGAAGCGCTATTACCCCTTACTGTATAAGGGGTAAAGCTAGCGCGTCAAAAACGTGCGTCCAAACCCGGACTCACAGTGCGCTCCGCCGGAACGCACTGTACTGTATCGGCCTGTATCTGAGCTGGCTGACTGTGCCACACGGACGTCTCCTTTCTCTTGCACTTGTATGTAGAGAGAACGGGTCCTTGTGATAGGATCATGTGTGTTTGGCCCCTCCCCCCCCTCTTATTTTAAAATTTCAGAGAGACTGGCAGGTCTTGTAGTGCTTCCCTAGCTATTCCCCTGGCCATGTGAACAGTCTCTATGTCTGCACTGCCTGCTCCATGGAGGTTGCTGTGCCACACAAAACTTTTGTTACTGTAGGTGTGCCTCGGGCTTGAAAAGGTTGGGAGCCACTGCCTTAGACAATCACCTGGTCTGCGTAATAGTTAAGCCGGTCCTGTTTGAGGCTTTAAATATTTTCCCTCATTCTGCCCGAGCATCATGTGCACAAGCAATTTAACGTGACCATAACTAAACTGGTAACATGACCAGACCATTTTATGAGTGGTTACCATGCATGGTACTAGCTTGGACATGTTATTGGGGGTACTTATTTACCACATACATGCTAAAATGTATTTTATAGACCATTACGTGGCATTTCCACATGCACATTCAGTTTTTACTGAAGCGCATGCTAAAAACTTTTAGCTGTTCATTGTAATTTCTGCCTTTTAAGTTACATTGTAAACCGGTATGATGTATGCATACTAATACCGGTATATAAAAGTTTTTAAATAAATAAATAAATAAATAAATTGCATAGGTTCCACATTGTAGATAGTAATCATGCACCTTAATGCCCTGTCCTCTCTCATACGGTAAATGTTCCAGTCCAGAACTTAATTACTCTTTATTATACTAATCTAATCTTGTACATATAGGGCCGGATTTTAAATGCCCTGCGCCGGCGCGCCTATTTTGCATAGGCCGCCGGCGCGCACAGAGCCCCAGGACGCACGTAAGTCCCGGGGCTTTGTAAAAGGGGAGTGTCGGGGGCATGTCCTAAATGACGCGGCGTTTCGGGGGCGTGACGCAGTGTTGCGGGGGCATGACGCGGTGTTGCGGGGGCGGGCCCGGGGGCGTGGCACCGGCCCGGGGGGCGTGGTCGAGGCCTCCGGACCAGCCCCTGGGTCGGGTGATGGCGCGCCAGCAGCCCGCTGGCGCGCGCAGATTTACATCTGCTTTTAGCAGGCGTAAATCGTGCAACAAAGGTAAGGGGGGGATTTTAGATAGGGCCGGGGGGGTGGTGTTACGCTTGGGCTCCGGACAGAAGTCGTGAACACCACCCAGCAGGGTGGCTCCAGGTGGAGAGAGACAGAAATGGCTAGAAACAGTGTCTGGTTCCAGGCTGGGTCAGGGCAGGCAGCAAGTAGCAGTGTCTCGGTTCAGGCTGGGTCAGGGCAGGCGGCAAGTAGCAGTGTCTGGGTCTAGGCTGGGTCAGGGCAGGCGGCAAGTAGCAGAGTCTGGGTTCAGGCTGGGTCAGGGCAAGGCAGGTCAGAAGGCCCGTAGGCCACACACACACAGAAGGCCCGTAGGCCACACACAGTAAGCAAGGCAAGGCAGAGAAGGCCCGTAGGCCACACACACACAGAAGGCCCGTAGGCCACACACCGTAAGCAGGGCAAGGCAGGTCAGAAGGCCCGTAGGCCACACACACACACACGGAAGGCCCGGAGGCCACACACCGTAAGCAGAGCAGGCAGGTCAGAAGGCCCGTAGGCCACACATACACAGAAGGCCTGTAGGCCACACACACACACACACACACAGAGGGCCCGTAGGCCACACACCGAAAGCAGAGCAGGCAGGTCAGAAGGCCCGTAGGCCACACATACACACGGAAGGCCCGTAGGCCACACACCGCAGTCAGGGCAAGGCAGGTCAGAAGGCCCGTAGGCCACACACACACACACAGAAGGCCCGTAGGCCACACACCGTAAGCAGAGCAGGCAGGTCAGAAGGCCCGTAGGCCACACATACACAGACAGAAGGCCCGTAGGCCACACACCGTAAGCAGAGCAGGCAGGTCAGAAGGCCCGTAGGCCACACATACACAGAAGGCCCGTAGGCCACACACCGTAAGCAGAGCAGGCAGGTCAGAAGGCCCGTAGGCCACACATACACAGAAGGCCTGTAGGCCACACACCGTAAGCAGAGCAGGCAGGTCAGAAGGCCCGTAGGCCAGGTAAGAAAAGCGAGGAAGAAGGCCCGAAGGCCGCGCAAGGCAAGGAAAGGCCCAAAGGCCGCGCAGGGCAAGGAAAGGCCCGAAGGCCGCGCAAGGCTAGAGCAGGGAGCCCAGGTGAGCTCGGTGCCGAAGCCCCGAGGGAACTGTCAGGCAGGGTTATAAGGGCCAACCCAGAACATAGAGTGGACAGGGGAGATGGCCTGGGCCTGTCAGGAGAGCCAGCACTAGAGGGACCCCTGGTGGTGAGGCGGTTGCACTGCAGCCAAAACTGTAACAGTACCCCCTCCGCAAGGCCTCCCCCTCCTCCTGGGTCCCATCTTAGCAGGGGGGTACTCAAAAATGAAATCAGACCACTCCGAGGGCAGCAACAGCTGGAGCAATTCAACAGGCTCAGATGGCTGAGTCAGAAAGTCTGTTAGTGGTACCGGTTTGAGCCCCTCCGGGGGTGGCAGCAGGACCGGTTTAGCAGGCTCTTCTCGGGGTAGTGCAGCAGGCTCGGGCCCCTCTCGGGATGAAACAGCAGGCTGGAACACCTCTCCGGGCGTTTGTAGCAGGTTCGGACCCCTCTCGGGGCGATGAAGCAGGCTCGGACCCTTCTCGGGGTGATGAAGCAGGCTCGGACCCCTCTCGGGGCGATGAAGCAGGCTCGAACACCTCTCCGGGCGTTGTAGCAGGTTCGGACCCCTCTCGGGGCGATGAAGCAGGCTCGAACACCTCTCCGGGCGTTGTAGCAGGTTCGGACCCCTCTCGGAGCGATGAAGCATGCTCGACCACCTCTCCGGGCGATGAAGCAGGCTCGGACCCCTCTCGGGGCGATGAAGCAGGCTCGAACACCTCTCCGGGCGTTGTAGCAGGGTCGGACCCCTCTCGGGGCGATGAAGCAGGCTCGGCCCCCTCTTGGGGTGATGCAGCAGGCTTGGATCCCTCTTGAGGCGATGCAGCAGGCTCGGCCCCCTCTTGGGGCGATGCAGCAGGCTCGGCCCCCTCTTGGGGCGGTGCAGCAGGCTCGGCCCCCTCTTGGGGCGGTGCAGCAGGCTCGGACCCCTCTTGGGGCGATGCAGCAGGCTTGGCCCCCTCTTGGGGTGATGTAGCAGGCTCGGCCCCCTCTTGGGGCGATGTAGCAGGCTCGGCCCCCTCTTGGGGCGATGCAGCAGGCTCGGATCCTCCTCGGGGCGATGCAGCAGGCTTGGCCCCCTCTTGGGGTGATGCAGCAGGCTTGGCCCCCTCTTGGGGTGATGCAGCAGGCTCGGGCCCCCTCTTGGGGTGATGCAGCAGGCTTGGATCCCTCTTGGGGCGATGCAGCAGGCTTGGCCCCCTCTTGGGGTGATGCAGCAGGCTCGGACCCCTCTTGGGGCGATGCAGCAGGCTTGGCCCCCTCTTGGGGCGATGCAGCAGGCTCGGACCCCTCTTGGGGCGACACAGCAGGCTTGGCCCCCTCTTGGGGTGATGAAACAGGCTCAGATGGCAGAGCAGCAAGGTTAGAAGCAGTGCACATAGAAGACACAGGTTGCACTGCTGTGGGCTTGATACCTCGAGCCAAACTCTGAGGCTCCTTATTTTGTTTCTGGAGGAGCAGTTTAGAGAAGGCACAGGCAGTTCTAGGACATCTAGGGAATGTGCTCGTTAGTGTCTCAACAGCAGCTGTGGGAAGCAGAGCCCTGCTAGAGTTAATCAACTCTCTCCGTTTGAGAGAAACCTGTTCCTGAGGCTCTAGCACTGGTGTCACAGAAGCCTTCTTGGCCAGGTAAGTCCTGGGTTTTTCTATCCACAAACTGCCAGCTAAAATGTCTGTTTTAGTGGAGCCAGAAGCAGAATACCGGTTAGGAGAGCTGATTGTTTTTCTAATGGAACAGCTGATCCTAAAGCAGAACAACGGGGGCAGGGTTTGCCTGGTGGTAACAGACACGGAAGACAGGAGCATTTCCACCACCCTGGTTTAGGATTTAAACAATTTAAACATTCCTGATAGACTGAGACATTCCTCTTATGACAACCACTGCATACCCAGTGTTCTTGGTCTGAGAGTTGACAGGCAAGACAGTTCTTGTAACTGGGATAATTCAAAGCCTGGCAACAAGCACAGACATAAAAACTTGGAGGCTGAGGCATAATGTGAGTAGAAGGAAAAAGAAAAAATTGGCTCACCGGTAGTACCAAGACCTATCTCTTCACCTGGAAATTTGGTGGCTTCGGCATACTGTTACGCTTGGGCTCCAGACAGGAGTCGTGAACACCACCCAGCAGGGTGGCTCCAGGTGGAGAGAGACAGAAATGGCTAGAAACAGAGTCTGGTTCCAGGCTGGGTCAGGGCAGGCAGCAAGTAGCAGTGTCTCGGTTCAGGCTGGGTCAGGGCAGGCGGCAAGTAGCAGTGTCTGGGTCTAGGCTGGGTCAGGGCAGGCGGCAAGTAGCAGTGTCTGGGTCTAGGCTGGGTCAGGGCAGGCGGCAAGTAGCAGAGTCTGGGTTCAGGCTGGGTCAGGGCAAGGCAGGTCAGAAGGCCCGTAGGCCACACACACACAGAAGACCCGTAGGCCACACACAGTAAGCAAGGCAAGGCAGAGAAGGCCCGTAGGCCACACACACACAGAAGGCCCGTAGGCCACACACCGTAAGCAGGGCAAGGCAGGTCAGAAGGCCCGTAGGCCACACACACACACACGGAAGGCCCGTAGGCCACACACCGTAAGCAGAGCAGGCAGGTCAGAAGGCCCGTAGGCCACACATACACAGAAGGCCTGTAGGCCACACACACACACACAGAGGGCCCGTAGGCCACACACCGAAAGCAGAGCAGGCAGGTCAGAAGGCCCGTAGGCCACACATACACACGGAAGGCCTGTAGGCCACACACCGCAGTCAGGGCAAGGCAGGTCAGAAGGCCCGTAGGCCACACACACACACACAGAAGGCCCGTAGGCCACACACCGTAAGCAGAGCAGGCAGGTCAGAAGGCCCGTAGGCCACACATACACAGACAGAAGGCCCGTAGGCCACACACCGTAAGCAGAGCAGGCAGGTCAGAAGGCCCGTAGGCCACACATAAACAGAAGGCCCGTAGGCCACACACCGTAAGCAGAGCAGGCAGGTCAGAAGGCCCGTAGGCCACACATACACAGAAGGCCCGTAGGCCACACACCGTAAGCAGAGCAGGCAGGTCAGAAGGCCCGTAGGCCAGGTAAGAAAAGCGAGGAAGAAGGCCCGAAGGCCGCGCAAGGCAAGGAAAGGTCCGAAGGCCGCGCAGGGCAAGGAAAGGCCCGAAGGCCGCGCAGGGCAAGGAAAGGCCCGAAGGCCGCGCAAGGCTAGAGCAGGGAGCCCAGGTGAGCTCGGTGCCGAAGCCCCGAGAAAACTGTCAGGCAGGGTTATAAGGGCCAACCCAGAACATAGAGTGGACAGGGGTGATGGCCTGGGCCTGTCAGGAGAGCCAGCACTAGAGGGACCCCTGGTGGTGAGGCGGTTGCACTGCAGCCAAAACTGTAACAGGTGGATTAGGTAGGGGAAGGGAGGGGAAGGTGGGGGGAGGGCGAAGGAAAGTTCCCTCCGAGGCCGTACTTTTATTCGCGCCTGGTGTGCGAACAAAAGTACGTGCTCGCGCAAAATTATAAAATCTACCCCATAATATACACCTTCATAATCCCATAGGACCACCCAGAGCAACTAAGACAGCGAGACCAAAAGTTCAAGGTGTGGTTTCTCTACTCTCTTACACAGTTACAGAACAGAACTCTTCCTACGTGCAGTCTATTTCTTTAGGAAATCAAATATATTGGCAGCATTGCTTGCTATACATTTTTATTATTCATTTTAATGGAGAATTTTCCAAATTTTACATATCAATAAAAACAAAAAACAGAGCAAAAACGTAGCCATCCGAAAGAAAAGGGAGAGAAAGAAGAACGCCAAAAAGAAGAAGAAGATGGGGGAGTCCACGAGCCCACCGTGGATCTTATCTGCATCCAGATAAGAAGATGGGGGAGTCCACGAGCCCACCGTGGATCCTATCTGCATCCGGATAAGAAGAAGATGGGGGAGTCCACGAGCCCACCGTGGATCCTATCTGCATCCAGATAAGAAGAAAATGGGGGAGTCCACGAGCCCACCGTGGATCCTAGCTGCATCCAGATAAGAAGAAGATGGGGGAGTCCACGAGCCCACCGTGGATCCTATCTGCATCCAGATAAGAAGGAGTGAAGGTGCCTCAGATTCAGAGGCATTTTGAGGTACTCAGAAGATTCAGGGCTCAGGTCCATGGGCAGAGCTGGCTCTAGACCTAGTGAAGTGACACCTGCTAGGTGGAGGGGTAGGAAGTCCTCCTGGAAAACTACAGGCTCTCTTGACTTTTTGTTCCCACTGCAATTAAAGGGTGCAGTGCTCAGCTGCATGGTCAAATGAGCCTCAGCATCCCATCAGACAGAGGGCTGCCTAGACAGAGCAGGCACCCCCTTAAGTTGACCAACGTAGGATCAGCCCCGCCTAAAGCCCTCCTGAAATAATAAAACAGTCATGTGGGTCTCCTCACCCCGTATACAATTACCTCCTACCTCTAAGTCCATCAGCCAGTGCCGCCTGCCCACAGCTACACAGCCAGCCAGCCACTACCACCCTCCCAGCCCGGCTAGCCAACCAGTCTCTCACCTTACTCCGCTGCTGGCTACCATCCCTGGAACAGCTGATGCCTTCTGGCTCTGCGTGGTGCTCAAATTCTCATGCGGTTTTTGAAAGGCTCCCGGCCTCCTGCTATGTAGAAAGGCCTCCTACTGTGAAAACAAAATACTCTGTTTAGCTAATGTGCCAGCACATTAAATGTTAATGCATTGGCATATGCTAAACAGGTACATAGCATGCTAATGACCTAATTAGACATTAATGTACTATGTACAAAGGCCCCTGGAGCAGAAGTTATAATAATACCTAGGTCCTTTTCAGTGCTACTAAAATTAATTATTTACCATTCAGTTATATCCAGCACTTCTCTTCCATTGCCGAGGTGCATTATATTGTATTTGCCTATACGGTCACAAACGCTCATGTATAATGGTATCTCTGAAGAATTTTTACATTGGTCCAACAAAAATAATCACAGTGTGGAAAGTATTTGGTGCTGGGTAATGCTTATGGTAGTCTAGTGTTGAGTTTCCTCTACAAAATTACACCACAAGATTTCCATATAGAAAGGAGTTCCCAGCCTCATTCAAGGCCTTCATTGTAGTCCTTGACCCAAAGAGAAAAACCTGAACACTGTATTGCCAGAAAGCCTCCCATGAGAGTGTTTAGGGTACTCTGAAGGGGCATTCCCTTGGCAGAGCTCTGCCTGTCAGGGCTGGCACTTCCATTAGGTGAGTAAGGTGGATGATTAGAATGCCAGCCCTTCGATGGTAGCATAATAGACAGCCTGAGGCCATTCAGCTAGCAGCCAAAGAGGAGGCCACCAGTAGAGCCCAGTCAGAGCCACTGGCAGAGGGTGTCCAAAGAGGAAAGGGCCAACCTCATCGAGGACGTGTGAGTGAGAGTGAAAAGGAGCATATGTTGAGGGCATGTGTGTGAGAGCATACATGTGTGTGTGTGTGTGTGTGAGTGTGAGAGAGAGAGAGCATGTGAGTGAGCATGTCTGTGAGTGAACGAATGTGTGTGTGTGTTTGAGTATGTGTATATGAAAAAGAGAGGAGAAAGTCTGTGCTCCTCCACTAATCCCAGAGTGACTGGAAATCAAATGTTCCCAGGAATGGAGAGTGGGCAAATTTTTTAAATCCTTATTAGTTTTAATTATTGGGTGTTAATTGATATATCTGCTGTTTGGAATTATTTTATTTGTGTTTTGAGAAAATTTAATAAAAATGTATACGAGTTTTTAGTTTTTGGATGTTCTATTCATCAGGCTGGTGAAGTATTTATTATTTTTATTAGTATGGTTTTACAATTTTGATTAATGTTTTATATTTCCTGATTTTATTATTTGATATTTTCTGAGGAATGGTGATATATCCATTTTTCCATGTTGCACTGCATAAAGAGTCTGGCTTCAGTGGCTGGTTGTGGTTTCCAGTTCAGTTTTTGTCTGCACGTTTATAGTTATAATGTATAGTAAATTTATTCTGTATTTGGTGAGGGTCTGTTTGTGTTCTGCATGTGTGACAGAGGTGAGATTCTGCTAGCATGTAGTTTCTGTGTTGGGATCTATAAGCAGCCTGGCTTGTTCTGTTTTCATAATAGGAGGTATATTGGTGTTTTAGGGCTTCATGTAATTAATATTTGCAGTGTTGTCTTTTCATAGGTAGGGTTATTACTGTTTGAGTGCTGGCAGTTAATGCTGTTTTGGTATGGGAGATTTACTATATTATAAATCTAATTCAGTTTACTCGTGGCTTTCTGGGGGTCAAGCCCACACCCAACACACATTACAATAGGCCTAATACCATTTGGGTTTCAAATGTCTTTTTTGCAGAGCAATGCAAGTAAATATAATATACAATACATAAGAACATGCCATACTGGGTCAGACCAAGGGTCCATGAAGCCCAGCATCCTGTTTCCAACAGTGGCCAATCCAGCCCATAAGAACCTGGCAAGTACCCAAAAACTAAGTCTATTCCACGTTACCATTGCTAATTGGCAGTGGCTATTCTCTAAGGGGCGGATTTTAAAACCCCTGCGCGCGTAAATCCTTCCGCGCCATCACCCGACCCGGGGGCTGATCCGGAGGCCTCGGCCATGCCCCCGGGCCGGCGCCAACCCCCTGGACCCGCTCCGAACCACCCCCTGACCCCCCCGGACATGCCCCCTCCCGCCCCTTGTACGAAGCCCCAGGACTTGCGCGCGCCGGCAGCCTATGCAAAATAGGCGCGCCAGAGCAGGGCTTTTAAAATCCGGCCCACAATGTTTAATTGTGTGTGGGGAGGGCAGTGGTGAAGGGGCAAAAGGCTATAAGGTTTGCCTAGGGTGCCCAACACCCTTGCTCCTCAGTGCTAGCATTTTTGCTGCCCTATGTGAACAATTACTGTGCTGCCCCTCCTTCCCCCCCCCCCCCACCCCCACCGATTCATTCAGTCTCTGTCCCAGGCCTATCAAATAAAGCTCAGCTCCCTCCTGCAATCACTGGATAGGGAAAAGTATTAGTTACACTAGGCAAACCTTACAGCCTTGCACACGCCCCACTACCCCACCCTCCCACACATTTCAATTATGCATTTATAACTAATTTTACATGACAAAGAGCATTCAAAGAACACTCATATTATATTTACATGCACTGCTGTGGTGCCAACCATAAAAATTTGCAAAACAGACACTTGGAACTCCTATGGAATTAAACATTTTGTAATGCGTGTTGAGTGTGGGTTTGGCCCTCAGAAAGCCATGAACAAACAGAATCATCATTACAATACAGTAAACCTCCCATACCAAAACAACCCTAACAACCCTCTTCTTCCTGGGGGACCGCTCGATCTGCCGCTGGGTTCCCCTAGCTCATGGGGGGACTCAGGGTCACCTCCTGATTTGCCGCTGTCCTTCGGTGCCTCTCCCTTGGCAGGAGGGCTTTTCCTGGCTGGGGCTTTCAGCTCCACTAGGCACATAGTTTGTTTAGCATTCAGTGATTCCGACCCCTTCGCAGTCTCAGCTTTTAGGGATTTTAGCTCTACTAAGCTCATGGCCAGTCACTTGTTGTTACCCAGCCTAGATAGGTCACCTTCTCTCAGCCAAAAGGCCAAGACCCAGGCAGGACCATAGAAAGAGAAGGTGTGCATACCCCATCCATCCTGCCTGGCTTTTTTTTCTGTTGTCTGAGAACTGGGTACCCAAGGGTCTGACTCCCCTTGCTAGCGTGAGAATCTGTTTCCTAGGACTGTTTTTCAGTACATCTTTCTCACGAATCCCTCTCTTATTCAGAATTCTCCAATGTAGGACTTTTCTAGTCATTCCCAAACAGTAGTCCAGGGCAATGTGACATGCAAGTTCCCCTACCTGAGTCTCCGACTCATCTATTCAATGGTCATTTAAGCACCTTCACAGTAAGGGGTCTGGCAACCTTTTCAATCTCTTTCTGTGGTTCCTGGGCTGGCGACTCGTGTTACATAGCTGCATTGTCCTCTCTTATTTTTTCACTCTGCAGTTCTCTTAAATGGTAGCATGCTCTTTAACCTCCGTCTCCCTTGGGAGGAAGGGTTTCACTATTCATACCCTCATTCATAATATTCCTTCACCGTGGATTGCAGCAACACTAAAACTCCACACTCCGTCCTGAACTCTACACTCCTCCAGTCAGTGCCTTCTAGACACTCCCGCTCCTCGGGCAGTCCATCTTGCAGAGACTAGAGAACGTGCTTTCTCCATTGCAGCCCTAGTTTTTATGCAACTCCCTCCCAAAAGAAATAAGAACAGCAGCAGAACCAAAGTTTTTTCTGGAAAACTCTTAAAGCCCATTTATTTCAAAAGGCATTTTCCATCTGAGCACTATAAAGTCGTCTATACTGACAAGAGTTGGGTCTATCCTGCTGTCCATGTCTGTGATTTTGTTTGGGTTTTTTTGTCATTGATCATCGATTCTTATGTAATTTTATGATGTGTTTTCTTGTAACCCATCCTGAAAGTAGGATGCGTGGGTAATAAATATTTTAAAATAAATAAATAACTAAAAAGACAGGTTTTATTCCCAGGGGATTACACGTTCCTAAATTTTAAGGGGGCAATTTTCAGTGGGTGAGAGATCCGCAGCTCTTCAAATTAATTTTCAAAAAGAAACTCCCCAGCTGGTTTCCCTCTGAAAATGAGCATCTGCAAGGCCCCCCAAGTACAAATGGACCCTTGGGCTTTGCACCCAGTTCAGCTGCAGGCTGAGCCCCCGCGGAGAATTGGAAATCAAATCCCGATGCTTCCTTTCCCTCCTCTAGCTGTCTTGAGAAACTTGACGAAAAGATTTAGCCTCTGGGTGGGGGAGGAGATTTTCAGCCCCAGGGATTTTCCCAAGTAAGCTCCATTTGAACATTGCCCTCTAAGACATCAACTCCCTCCTTATGCAGCAAATATGAATGATTTTGTGGGCAGGGTACAGTTCAGTATGAGAATCTTAACATTTACATTACAGCCTCACATTTTGGACCCAGTTTGTCAAAAGGCTTTCTCCCATTCTGTGATTATGGGAAAACTCCTTGATAAATATGGCCCTTTGCCCCATGGTGAGAAATACGGCAAGCACTCACTATGTTATTCTACAAAAGAATTCATCTACAAACAGGAAAGCAAGCAGAAAAGCTGCTGGTGAGGCAGAAACTCGATTAACATCCTTTGCAACTAAATCAGCGCCCAGTGCAGGCTTCACATCTCCTTCATCTGGATCTCCCAGCTATTCATCTGAAAATGTCTTGGAGCTGCTAATGGACGGAATCAGTTTCTGTAGCTTGTATGAAACGAAAAGCAGACAACAAAGATACTAGATAAGTCGCCAAAGCAATCTAGGAACTGTGAGTGAGGGTTTTTTTTTTTTAGAAAAGGTGAGGGTGAAAACTCCAAGACACAGTGAGGAGGGTCTGCATTCTGTCTGCCTCAGCCAGTATAGGGCTTAGAGGAAATCAGAAAGCTGCCTTAGCCTTATTGACTTCCTCTCTGTTAGAACTGTGGACCAGATGCATTTGAAAGCAAATGAAAAGGACAATTAGAACTGCTTCGATGAATTGGAAAGATACATGCAGAGTAGCATCAAAATCAATGAAAGCCAAGGTGGTTTTCCACATAGAATGATTGATTCTAAACGGAACAAAGCAGAGATCAGGACATCTGGTTTCAGAAAAATTTTCTAATGTCTTAGCCCACAATCAAGAGTTTATAAAAACTGGAGCATCTAGTGAAATGCTGTGACCTGCAGTGCAGTCACGGATACGCATTTATCAAAGCTACAGCATAGGAAGTAACAAAGAAGACGCGTCAGTGGGAGGCAGTCACAAGAAAGAGTTTGTTTGGATACATTTAGATAATGAATTTACTGCTTCCTGTGTGGTTGCCTGTTGCAAATGTCAATTCATGAAGGTTGCAATGAAAGAACGAGGCAATCTTAGTATGACATGGAATTCTGAAATGCAACCTTCTTAGCTGGCCGATGGTTAATCCTAGTCGAAAAATCACAGTACCTATAACATTCATGTGTCCCATCATATAAATCAAACTCTTCAAAGCCCGTCATCTCAGAAATCAAATGTAAAAAGCACAAAGATCAGTTGTGTAACAGACATGCGAACCCAGTAGGTTGTAGCATTAACTGGCCATGTGCACTCCTCCAGCAGCTGAATTCCCTCAGCCTACCTCCCCCCTATGGCTCATTCGCAGAGTGTGTAATCCTAGAAACAGAGAAGGCAATAGCAAAATCCTGAGGAGAAACTCCACAGACCCACGGATGCAAAGCACCCCAAGTTCATTTTCAAAGGGAAACTCCTTTGCCTCCATGGAGTTTCCTGCTGAAAATCTGCAGCAAGCAGGGAACACAAGAAGTTTGGGAGCTACATGCTTTGCACCTGATGTAAAATACACATGCGAAAGTTTGCTCGGAGATTTCAAAATAAACTCGTTGCACCCACTCTCATTCCCCTGATCCAACTGGCTCCTTTTGTCACCTACTTTTACCCGCACTAAAGGGGGACAATTTTCAAAGAGACTTCTGGCATTTACCTGCATAAAACATTTTGAATATTGCCCCTATAACGCACGCTATGGACTGTGGCCTTAATGCTTCCATAATGACCAGCTCCTGTAATTATATATATAAGGGGCTGATGCAGTAAAACGCACGCTCAAAACGGGTGCTAATATTTAGTGCCTGTTTTCTTAACATGCGCGCAGCCACATTCCCTGGCCTCCCAAGCAGTATTTAAATGAGAGGCGGCATTAAAAAGGACACACTGAGGGAGAATTGTGCAGCCAACGTGCTCAATAGTTTATTGCATTGGGTGCCCAATTGCAACGGGAGCTCAGTGTGAGCGTCTGTTTTGATCCCAATTCTTTTTTTGTTAGTCTGCTGAGGTTGCTGAAGTGGATTATGTTAGGTGTCCCTTGCAACAGACTTCTAAATCGTGTGGCCACAAAGAAAAGTGGGTTTCTTCTGATCAAGTCAAAATATACATTTATTTTTCTTCACCAAAAGTGGTAAATTAGAGTGTTACAATGACATTTATCGTTTTCACAGACCAGACTTTTTTTTTTTTTCTCATGAGCCCTTGGCTGCGACTTGATTTTACTCCACCTCCGGGTCTGGACTTAAATTTCCAGTATTAAAAAGTGTGCACTGGGTGCCCAGCGCTTTCCTGCTTTTAGGAGTAATAGCCAATGGAAGTTACATATGATGGGTGCTATAGGTTCCACATTTCCAGGGCACGCTAATCTCCTTACTGCATCGGGTGCTAGTCTAGCACGTCCAAAACTCGTGCCCAACCGTGAGTAAACCCTTGCATTAGTCTGGGCACACTTTATTGCATCGGCCCCTAAAAGAGGCGTATTAAGGGGGGGCGAGGGGGACGGTCTGCCCCGGGTGACAACAGGCGGAGGGGTGCCATTGCCCTCAGCAGGAAGGTCCTGCGGTGGCACAGAGCAGTGATGTGCTGGCGGGGTTTCCACTCCCCGCCAGCAAAAGCAAGCTATGGAAGAAGAGGCCAGCGACAGAAGAAGAGTCCTAGCAGTGCCACTGGCATTTCTTGGAGCCAGCAGCAGAAGAAGAGACCCTGCCATGCAGCCAGCAGCTGAAGAAGTGAGAGACTGACCCTGTGAGAGTAAGTGCCAGTGTATGAGAGGGGAGTGTGTGTGTGTGTGTGTGAGAGGGTGTATGTGTATGAGGGTATATGAGGGTATGTGTGGGTGTGTGTGTGTGAGAGAGAGGGTGTATGTGTATGAGGGTATGTATGTGTGTGTGTGTGTGTGAGAGGGTGTATGTGTATGAGGGTATATGAGGGTATGTATGTGTGTGTGTGTATATATATGAGAGGTGAGTGTATAGAAGAGTGAGTTTGTGTGTGTGCCTGTGTATATATATGAGATGGTGCCTGTGTGCAGGGGTGAGAGAGGAAGCGCGTGTGTGTATGAGAGAGCAACGGAGGAAAAGTATGTGTGTCTCTTTCACACACAAACATACTCAAGCTTCCTCTGTCTCTCACCAAGCGTGTATGTGTGTGAGAGACAGAGGGAGCATATTTTGTTTGTGTCTCTGTGTGTGTGTGCCCCCAGTTCACAACAATCTCAGGGTAACAGGTATGGAGAGTGGGGGATTTTTAAAATCCTTATTAGTTTTAATTACTGGATGTTATTTAATGTCTGCTGTTTTGAAATAGTTTATTGATGTTTAGGACATTTTTAAAAATGTGTACAGGAGCTTTTAATTATTGAATATTCTTCTGTTCATCAACTGTTTTGAAATGTATATTTTTAGTATAGTTTTATTATTCTGATCGATTTATATTTCTTGATTGTATTGTTTTGAGGAATAGTGATTTTCTGCTTTTCCATTGTTGCACTGCATACAGCATCTGGTTTGTGGTTTCCAGTTCAGTTTTTGTCTGCCTGTGTGCATGTGTGTGTTTTAGCGTGTGAGAGAGACACAGAGGAAGCGTGTGTGTGTGTGTGTGTGTGAGAGAGAGAGATGGAGGAAGTATGTCTGTGTATAAGAAAGACACAGAGGCAATGTGTATGTGAGAGAGGTACAGAGAAAGTGTGTGTGTCTCTCACACACAAGAAATCACCATGCTCTGTCAAACCAAGGGTCCAACAAGCCCAGCATCCTGTTTCCAACAGAGGCCAAACCAGGCCACAAGAACCTGGCAATTACCCAAACACTAAGAAGATCCATGCTACTGATGCAATTAATAGCAGTGGCTATTCCCTCTGTCTCTCACCAAGCACGTTTATTTGTGTGTGTGTGTGTATGTATGTGTGAGAGTGTGTGTGTGAGTGAGTGTGTGCATGCGTGTCCCCAGTCTATAACAATCTTAGGATGACAGATATGGAGAGCAGGAGATTTTTAAAATCCTTATTCATTTTGATTATTGGATAATATTTGATGTGTCTGCTGTTTTCAAATATTTTATCGATGTTTAGGAAATTTTAAAATTATATATATTGGGGGGAGGGGTTGCCAAAGCAATATCCATCCCAGGAGCCAAATTCTTTAAGAACGCCTCTGCTCTTAAGACTTTTGTCAAACTCAGACCTGACCTTCTCCCTTTTTAAACCCCCCCAAAACCCCATGGGTGTACAGAAATGTAAATCATCTTCTTATTCAGCCTTTTAAAATGGATTTTATGAACAGAAAGATGTGAACTATTCACATGGCCTTCCATAATTTACATCACTCCTTAGAATTACAGGACTGCTTTGTGAACGTATATTTTTCTCTCTCACAGATCAATGCTCTTGTTCTTCTTGGAGATATTTGCCAACTGTTTTATAATTTCACTATTATCTGAAGCCAGGACTTCAATGACCTTTCTAGACTTTAATTAAAGTTTTTTTTTTCATTTTAAACCATCTTCATCAAATTCATCCTTCCACACAAAGTCTCATATGATGATTTTTCTTTTTTTTTATCATTCTAACTGCTGAGGGATATATAGCAGACAAAAAAAAAGTTATTAATTACTTTTTATACGATTAGCCTGATGAATTAATCTCTCCGTGCAAAATGTAGCTCCAAGTCAGAGATCCCAGTCTTCCTTTCATTTTGTCTCGTCTGTTACTTTCCAGCTTCCCATTAGAAAACGCAGCTTTGCAACAAAAAGGAAACACATGCATCATTAAGCTCTCAAGGCTCCCACTTGACAAAGAAGTGACTTTTCTCCACGAAAGCAGCATTTAGACACACCTGTCAAGACAAATTGATTTCGGTAGCCTTGAAAGAGAGCAGCGGGCTGAAATTCACCCCATCGCTGACATAAGTGGAGATTCTCCTTCAAAATAACAGAAAATCAAACAGTTACTTTGGCAATCCCTAAAGGCTACCAGGCCGCATACAGTTTCCGTCAAATAATACGCACCTATGATAGATTCACTTTCAAAGGGAGAGTGCACATACAAATTCCTCTTGAAAATGAGCCCTGCTAATTTGTGCATGGAAATATTCTGAAAACGTTACACGCCTGCTTTTGAAACTGTAAAAGCCTATAAGTGTGAACTCCTCCCCATGTCCAATTCCAGGAACGCCTCAGCTCGCTGCGGGTAAAACTACGCACGCACAGGCTAGGCAGGTCATGTGTCAGTTTATCCGCCCTATAACAGGCCATTTCCAAGGGTAAAGCACTGTTTTTCCCTTGGACAAGACCTTCAAAATAATCATGCACACATGAACTAGGGAGTCAGATTCTTGCAGATTATACAGATCCTGAATACTAGGGGTGGTAAATGGAAACTTCTGATAGCAGGTCACATTCTCTCATACGGCAAATCATACACATGTTTCCCCCTAGAAACTGATAAAATACACAGGCATCATTTTGTTATTCAGAATTGGTTTCAAAATGGCTTCAATGCAGTCCAATTCTGATATTCTGAAATGCAAAAAAAAGCTTGCAATCAAAATTCTCCATACTCTTCTCGTCTTGCTTAAGAGCTCTGCATGGAATAAAGTGTGGCTTCTTCATTGCTGGTTACGATTATCTAAAACTGATAAAAAGATTAAATACTTACTAATGTAAACATAATCTTCTATCTTGATGAGGACCGGCGTGTGAAAGGCCACACCCTCCAACTCAATGTGGCAAAATACATGGCCGCCATCCAGTCTTTACATCAAGAGGATATTCAAAGCAGTCCTGGCAATGGCTGACCACTGAAACATTACATTACAAGTACAACTGAGAGTAAAGGTTTAGGTGCCCCTGGTTAAATTGTATGTTTCAGTGAATCTCGAGTCTCCTTTCCATTTGTTCCATCCCTTCTGTCATGTCTGCTTTGTTACAGTTTGTACCACCGTCCGCAAACGAGCCTACTCCTGAAAATGTTGTTAATGAAGTTATTGAACAGGATCAGTCCCAGTACCAACCCTCCCCCTGGGGTACCCCGCTGTGCGACCCATAACTCCATTTCCCGCCCTTTTTTGTCCCCTGCTGCTCAACCGGTTCCTCACCCAGTTTTACTTCTGAGGGAATTCTGCACAGTACTCAGGTAAGAATTTGTGCACAGTTTTCATAATTTGCACAAAATCTGACTGCAAGTCATTGGGTGGCTTTGTCTATCAGCCTACATGGACAGAGGAAGAAGGCATCAGCAAATACCACATGGGCAGGAGGCAGGCGTCAGTGTTAGCCCACGTGACCCAGGAGGCAGGCAGCGTCTATAATACGGGAGTCAGGCCTTAGGATGTGGGAAACATTTAAGAGGCCAGTCTTGAGAAGAAAGGGAGAAGGAGAAGGGTTCAAGGCCTAGGGGATGAAGAGGGCAGGGAGCAAATATGAGTGTGGAGGAAGTTCAGCCCAGGGATAGAATGCATTGAGAGGCAGGGCCGGTGCGAGCTTTTTGGCTGCCCTGTGCGAAAAATTACTGTGCTCCCTCCCCCCAATTCATTCAGTGTCTGTCCCAGGTCCATCAAATAAAGCCCAGCTCCGACCTGCAATCTATATTTTTAAAAACTGACACACACACACACACACCCGTCCCAGAACCCATGGATAGGGAAGAGTATTAGCTACCTTAGGCAAACCTTGCAGCCTTGCACACATCCCCCCCCCCCCCCCGCACACATCTTTTACAGACACACAATTAAATTATGCATTTATAACAAATTTTACATGAAAAAGAACATCCAGCCTTCTGTGGCAAAAATATCACTTACAACATGCATATTATATTTACATGCACTAATGTGATGCCAACCAGAAAACTCTACAAAAAAAGACACTTGGAGCTAATTGGACTTTTTGTAATGTGTGCTGGGTGTTAGCTTGACCCTCAGAAAGCCATGAAAAAAACAGAATTACCATTAAAATATAGTAAACTTTCCAAACCAAAACAACCTTAGCAATCTATGAAAAGGAAACACTGCACATATTGCACCAGGCCCTATAACACCAATAAAACTCTTATTAGGAAACCAGGCTGCTATAGATCCCTACACAGAAATTACATGCCAGCAAAATATCTCACCTCGGTCACATATGCAGAACAGAGAGAGACCCTGACCAAATCCATAATATATCGGGCTTGGTAGTGTGTCCGTCAGTGCTCGCGCATGTTCCGCAGCCCGCCGATAGATGGCGCTATAATATATTGGGCTTGGTAGTGTGTCCGTCAGTGCTCGCGCATGTTCCCCAGCCTGCCGATAGATGGCGCTATATTGGGCTTGGTAGTTTGTCCGTCAGTGCTCGCGCATGTTCCCCAGCCCGCCGATAGATGGCGCAGGCAGCTCCCTGGCCGCCTTGGAGGCTCAAACACGACAGAGGTACAAAGGACAGCGGCCATCGCGGGACAGGCAGAATATAGCAGAGGAGACTCTGGCATGCTGCGAACATAGCGCGTCCCACAGCCCATTCGCGGCGAAGATGAACGCCTGGCGTGCCGTTCACGGCAAAAAGGGAAGGCCCTCGTGTGCCGCGATTGGCATGCCCGGGCTTTTATCTTCACCGCGAATGGCACACCAGGCCTTCATCTTCACCGCGAACGGCACGGGTCCCGTGGCATGCCGGTGAGACAGAATGTGTGTCGGGGAGGGGATGGTGAGAGAGAGCAGGATGGTGTGAGAGAGAGCATGGGGGGGGGATGCCGGTGAGAGAGAATATGTGTGTGTGAGAGAGGGGGGGTGACAGAGAGCATGGTTAGTGAGAGGGGGGTGGGGAGGGTGTGAGAGAGAGCATGGGAGGTAAGAGAGGGTGGGTGGGAGGGATGCTTGACTGTGGGTTTCAGAGAGAGGGAGCCTATATGAGGGGAGGGGGATGCCGGTGAGAGAGAATGTGTGTGTGAGAGAGGAAAAGGGGTGTAGGGGAGTGCAAGAGACAGCTTGGTTGGTAAGAGGGGGAGTGCGGGGGATGTTTATAGAAGACGATATCTGCCAATAAAAAGGCTCGCCACTCGGGCATAGAACAGGTACAGTTGCTAGTACAGAATAAAGAGATCAAAGTATAAACAGAAACGTGCTGAGAAGAACTGAACTGGAACCCACAACAAGCCAGACTCTGCATGCGGAGCAACAATGGAAAAACAGAAACATTACCATTCTTCATAAAAACATTAAATAATAAAATCAAGAAATATAAAACATCATAATAGTAAAGTTATATTCATAAAAAGACTATTTCAAACAGTTAATGAATAGAATATCGAAAATTTCCCAAACACCAAAAAAATTTCAAAGATCTGATGAATAAAAAATCCAATAAAAAATGTTCTATTCTCCCACCAAAAATATTTCAAAAGAGCAGAATAACCAAATTACACCCAATAATTAAAGCTAATAAGGATGTAAAAATCTGCTCTCCATACCTGCGATCTGATTTCCAGTCTCCCTGAGATTGTCGAGGATTGGGGGATGTAGGGCTGCACAAATGTTATCTTCTCACCCACACACATTGTTGCGACCGTCGCTGCCCGACGTCTCCACTACGCCCACCTTACCTCTTTGGCGACTCCCTCTTTGCCTGTTGGAAGTTTGGCTGCCGCGGCTTCATCTTACCGTTCCCTTCCAGCGTCCCCGGACCGGCTGGACACTGCACTCCGCCATGTTTCCCAGCAGCCTAAGGGCGCGCACGCGCGGCGTGACCCCGACTCAAGTGCCAGCAGTGGCGCGAACCTCAGGGGCGTCCCCCTGAGGTGACGTCATCCTCACCGGATATTTAAGGTCTCTGAATTCGCTAACTAATCGAGTTAGCAAGGGTTTTCCTCCAGGTATCGGCGGATGGGATTCGCTCTCCGCATACCTTGCTACTCTGCCTCCTCCGACTTACCAGGGGTACCCGCTCCTCGGGAGCCTCGCTCTCTCTTTTGCTTTTCAGATCGCAGTCTGGAACCGGTACTTGCTCCTCGAGGGCCCACATTCCCGGACTTACTACTGAATGCCACTTCTGCCAGGAAGTCATCGCTGCCTACAACACCAGTGAGTTACCATCTCTCTCTCAGAGTGTTCAGTGGAACCAGGGACTCGCTCCTCAAGGGCCTACTCATTCCAGCTCCTGGGCTGCTGCTAAGAGACTATTGTGTGAGTGTTACCATCAAGGTTCTGTTCCTGAACTCTGCATACCCTGACTATTCACTATCTTCAGTTTCTCTACAGCTCAGTTATCCAGGATCGCTGTTCCAATATCTGAGGGACTACAGCCCAGCCGGGCACTTCCAGCTCACTACTGCCACCTCTGGTGATTCAATATACTGTTTAATAACAGAACTAGTGGGTGCCTGTCTCCATACTCTGAGCCTGACCAGTGGTCCCTCTCAGGATCTTCCCCCGGGGACGTGGTCATCTGCCACCGGCCCAAGGATCCACCCACAACTACCTCGAACACTAACACACATGCACAATAACACATTCATTCTCTCACACACTCCCTTTCTCCAACATACACAGGCTGCCTCTCCCTCACCCTCACAGATACATTATATGTGTGTGTGTGCGCATGCCTGTGAGAGCCTGTATGTGACACATAGGCTCTCACAGACACAAAACATACACAAACACACAAGGTCTCACACAATTCACAGGCACACAGGTTCTCACACAGACACAAACAGAAGATCTCACACACACATAGACTCTTACACAGTCACAGTCACAGACACATAGACACAGGCTCACACACAGGCTCTCACTCATTCAGACATGGATACAAGCTCACACACATCATGGTCTCCTGTTCTCTTCAGGTCATGGCGGGATGAGCTCCACCACGGCCCCCAAGGGCCTGCTGCTATCTCAGGATGTCCAGCCCACTGATCTTCCCACTTGGGGGGAGCAGAAGCTGTGTGCGGGCACTTTGCCAGCCACAACTTTTGGCGCTTTTAATGGCGGCAGCAATGGATATGACACCCTTTATTCTCCTATTTTATGGCACTGTGTCAGAGCTGATGCAAGAATTTTTCTTCTTATATGTTTTGTATTTTGCTGTGGTCATTCTGTTTTTATCATGTTAAGGATTTTATGGCTGTAATTGACTGAAATCCGCCCTGAACGTTACTTGGCCTGAGAAAGTGCAGATTGTACATTTTTAATAAATTCAGATTCCAGAAACTGACACAGAAATTGAGGAGTCGGTGCTCAGGGTGATTACGTAAGAAATAAAGCCCCAAGCCTATCCTCCCCAGTCTCTCTTGCTATTCCACCACTCTTCCAGCAGCCCATTCCCACCAGTCTCTCCCTCTCTCATCACCCCCACTGATCTCTCCTCCAGCCCATCCCCATTCGTCTCTCTCTCTCTCCCCAGCACATTCCCTCCAGGCTCTGTCTTCCAGCACTCCCCACCTCCCAGTTCAGATCCACTATCCTCTCTCTCTCTCTCTCTCTTCCCCAGGCTCTGGCGCACCTTATTCCTGCTGCTGGCCCATCCGCGCACAGCTTCCACTCCCTCCCCTCCCCAAGCAAGAAGACCGGTGGGCTGTACGGCAGCAGGAGAGGCCGCGGGGCCGCTGGCGGAGCCTAACCAGCCGGTGGCCCATGGCCTTGCCGGCTGCCGCCTCCCCGGGTGTGCTGCTCCGTGCAAATGCATGGAATGCACACCCGGTTGCGCCGGGCCTGTTGAAAGGTTTGGGCCAAGGCAGGGGCAGGGAGTGGTAAAAGAATATGGAGAGGGGGTCAGGCCAAGCTGGGGTGGTCGGGGAGAGAGAGAGACAGAGCTTGGTCAGCTTTGGGGAAGAGGGAGACAGTGCAGAAGGGGTTAGGGTCTAAGATTGAGAAAGCAGAGGGGGTCAGCCTGGAATGGAGCATAAAGAGGGTCAGGCTCTGGAGAGGGGGTGGAGCAAATGAAAGAGGTCAGGGGCGGGGAAAAATAATGGAAAGCAGTGGATTTTAGGCCTGACAGGAAAGAGTGAGAAGAGAGGGTGCAGGAGATAGACTTATGATCTACACTCACAGTGTGCCAGAGGGAATATACACAAAATATTAGCAATTCTGCATCTTTGATTATTATTTTTCTGTATTGCATTTTTAATTAATTACTTAAAGACTGCGATTTACACTACATTATCCTGACAAATATAAATTATGCAGCATTTCAAAAAATATTGTACATGCTGACGTCCCGTCGTCCCCCCCCCCGAAGAACAAATTTACAACTTTCTGACCAGCCCGGAGCCTCCTTGCCAGCCAGTAAAGGGGTAAATCAATCTCCGGATGATTAATCACGGCAGACAGGGACTTAGAAACAAATCTAGCCACACCGATACAAGACTCAAAGCAAGAGAGGATATTGCCAGGAAATTGCTCGTCATAGGTCATAAGGTTCTTTGATCAGGGCCTAATGAGAAGAAAGAGATTTGAAAGGTGTTTACTGATGGAAGAGCGCAAGGAGAATATTACTCTACAAGATGATGCATCGTTTCAGACTTTAAAGGGCACGGCTTTCTCCTTTGGTGGGGGGGGGGGGGGGGAGGCTTATTCCTGAAGTGGAATATACTTTTTGTTTCTTCTCACGTCACAGGGGGGGGGGCCTTGACATCTTTATCTCTTCCACCTACTGGAGCAGTCTCATGCCCGGTGCTGTGAGGCTTTCAAAGCCGCTCTGACTGCACTGAATTTAAAGTACTAAGATATGCAGATACCCGTGACATTGATTTATGTAAACCCCTGCTTGATTCTTATTAAAGGTACAGCCGATCGTGTATCTTCCGATCTGTCTAAATAGTTTAGACAGATCGGAAGATATGGTTCAACTACTTTTTAATTTTAAGCTATCTATAGTTCTGTCCATAGAAAGCAAATATCCTTTTTCTTTTGCCTAAATCCCGCCAATTTTATATGAAGCGGAGCTGCGGTACCGTCACGGATTTTTAATTTGTTGAGCTTTAAAGTCAGATTAGCGACGGAGGGCCCGAACCTTTAGGACGTCTGGCCCCAAAGAGAACTAAAGCGAGCAGATGTGGGAGGTGGGCAGCAGGCAGGGAGTACTGGTCAGACATGTTCTGCTGCTGCTGCTGCTGCACAGTACCAGCGAGATGCACTCGTCCCTTCTCCTGGAGGCGGCCTGCAGAAAGCAGGCGGGAAGAGGGACTGCTGAAGGAGCAGCGCAATTATTCTCTTCCGTGTGGTGCGCTCTCCAGTTCCCCCCATGTCTGTTAAAAAACAAACCTGTAACAGATATTTCTGGATTTGGGAAGAAGAGCAAGCTGCAGGATTCGGACTAATCGGCTAACGACCCCCTCCCCCCCCCACTGGAGAATTCAGCTTTCCAGGAAGCGGTCACTTACAGGATGAAGGCAGGAGGCGAAAGCTCTGAGAGAGACTGTTCGCATAACTCATAAGCAACTGATCATCGCTGCAAGAAGAACCTGAACCCTTTCATGTTATATGGTTAAGTCACTGTTATCCAAACCGAGGGCCTGATTCACTAAGGTTTTTCTCCTCTTCTGTGTCTCGGGGGGACGAGGCCCAGAGCTCTTTGCAGTTTATATTGTGTGGGAGTGGCCATTGCTGATTCACATGTGCCTGACATTTACATGGAGGTTTGCTGTAGTGCTGCGCTTGCATTCCTGTGTAATGTAATGCGAGCTGTGCTGCTGCTGAGCACCGGAATGACTCACTGCTTAAGTGCAGCCTTTGCACAGGAGTGACAGGAGAATTGCAGCCAAGAACCCCAGCTCCTCTGCCTGCAGCAAGAGGAGAAGCCCCAGCTGGAAGACTTACATAGCGTCAGCACTTTCCTTCTCTTATTTTCCATTTTTTTTTTTAATGTTTCCTGTTTTATTTTAATTATTCTGTGCATTATTTCTATATTACTTTGGCAACATGGAAAATTGTCATGCCAGCAAAGGATATGAGGGGGAAGTGCTGAAGAAGATAGCCTGCAGGGATGGGGGAAGGGATCAGGGACTCTCTGCAACCCCAGGGCTAGGGGACTCAACTAACAGCAGACTGGGTGAGGAGGAAGAAGAAGCAGTGGTTTCAAGGAAGCCAGAAGGGTCAGGAAGATTGGTTGCCAGTGTGAGAATCACACAACAGCTGAGCGAGAATGAAAAGCAGAGAAATTGTCTCACCCTATGTTACTCCCTAGGTGTAACACTTCTGCATGGGGAATAACCTTCATGGCGCAGCGGTTTCTACCAATAGCAGGCTTGCTGGGCAGACTGGATGGACATTTGGGTCTTTATCTGCTCTCATTTACTCTGTTACCATGTGCAGTGCTGCCGAGACAGCTCGAACCACGGCCTATTAGGTGACTGGGGCAGCTGCCCTGGTGCAGAGGACCTGCCCCTTTCTGTTATTTCCTTCTCTCCCCCTGGTTTGCTGCAGTTAACATCTGCTGCTCTGTAAGTCTGCAGCTGGACTGCAACGAAAGCAAGTGACGAGGACGACTGCAGACAACTAGGATGGCTGCGAGTGCACAGGAAGCAGATACCAGAACTCCGACGCCAAACATGCAATGAGGCAAAAGCAAGACTTGATCAGCCTGTCTGGGTTGACCTGGGTTCGGTGGCAATTCTACGGAGGGTGGGGTAGGAGTTCTTTTCTAGGCCTCTGTCACTAGGGTTGCTAATTACCTGGTTTAGGACCAAGCAGTCCGGTTCCACTTCCTCTTATAAATGTTCAATTACGATGGTAACAGGACAATGTAATCGCCAGGCAAGCCATGGCCTGTAGGGCAGGGAACCTTCTCGCTGCCTACGCAAGTGTTGCCAACCGAAGCTCACACGACTCCGGTGTCAGTTTCTGTACCTGTCCAGTGAAACCTCTCCAGGTGGCCCGCCCAGAAGCACAACAGGAGGAAAAGGCACGTGCAGCAGCTGTGATTTCATGGAGCCTCTGCCACTGCCTGCTCCTCCAGCATCTGGAGAGGACAGGGCCAAAGTAGGGGTGAGGGTGGAGGGGATAGAAATGTTGAGGTGATGCATTTAATTTTTCCAGTACTGCGCTGCAGAGTCTGGCTTTTTGAGATCTCTAGTTCAGTTTTTATCTGCACATTTCTATTTCTAATCTGCGGTCCTTTATTCTGGATTTGGTAAAAGTCTGACTGTGTTGTGCGTGTGGGAGCAAGGGGAAGTGATAAAGTGTGGTTTCAGTGTAAAGATGGACAGTTTTCTGGAGCTGCTCCTGCCCTTTGCTCCACCACTGCCAGTACAGGGGCATTAGATGGGGTAGGAGCTACAGCAACTGATTGTAGACTCTCCTCCCGCCTCAGGCTCAGAGAGAATTCCCTTTCCACTGTTGAAGTTCAAGGGCTTTGTAGTGCACAAAAAAGGCAGAAGTAAAAAATCTCAATAGGCAGAGGCACCTCAGTGCTAGGGGGAGGAACATGTATGACAGGGGTGTCTAACTCCAGTTCTCAAGAGCCACAAACAGGCCAGGCTTTCAGGATATCTACAATTATGCATGAGATAGATTTGCAAGCACATGCCCAAGCATAGCAGCAATACAGCTCAATGTGCACAGGGAAAGCCTAATCCAGTCCTGGCTCTGCTCTCACTCCAATGTTTTACAAACAAAAACAAGTCCCAGAATGCGACACTAAACAGCGCCTCCCTGTGGCAGAGACCTTCTCCTGCAGTCGTGGCCGAGGTTAGTGCAGTGTGAAATGTTTCTGTGTTGCTAGGTCTCTAGATGGAACCTCCCAGGGTGTACTGTTTGATGCCATCTTCCAGAACCATCCAGCAAAATCTCCCAGGGGTAGGGAAGGGAAGCAGGGATAAAGTTAGGATAACCATCCTGAGTGAGGATGTTACCTGGAAAATCTCTGAAATATTCAATTCCTAAGTTAAAAGGTTTAACAAATACGTTTCTAAAAAGAAAAGGATTAGAAGTAGGGATGTGAATCGTGTCCTCGATCGTCTTAACGATCGATTTCGGCTGGGAGGGGGAGGGAATCGTATTGTTGCCGTTTGGGGGGGTAAAATATCGTGACAAATCGTGAAAAATCGTGAAAAATCGAAAAATCGAAAAACCGGCACATTAAAACCCCCTAAAACCCACCCCCGACCCTTTAAATTAAATCCCCCACCCTCCCGAACCCCCCCCAAATGACTTAAATAACCTGCGGGTCCAGCGGCGGTCCGGAACGGCAGCGGTCCGGAACGGGCTCCTGCTCCTGAATCTTGTTGTCTTCAGCCGGCGCCATTTTCCAAAATGGCGCCGAAAAATGGCGGCGGCCATAGACGAACACGATTGGACGGCAGGAGGTCCTTCCGGACCCCCGCTGGACTTTTGGCAAGTCTCGTGGGGGTCAGGAGGCCCCCCACAAGCTGGCCAAAAGTTCCTGGAGGTCCAGCGGGGGTCAGGGAGCGATTTCCCGCCGCGAATCGTTTTCGTACGGAAAATGGCGCCGGCAGGAGATCGACTGCAGGAGGTCGTTCAGCGAGGGTTCCGGCGCCTCGCTGAACAACCTCCTGCAGTCGATCTCCTGCCGGCGCCATTTTCCGTACGAAAACGATTCGCGGCGGGAAATCGCTCCCTGACCCCCGCTGGACCTCCAGGAACTTTTGGCCAGCTTGTGGGGGGCCTCCTGACCCCCACGAGACTTGCCAAAAGTCCAGCGGGGGTCCGGAAGGACCTCCTGCCGTCCAATCGTGTTCGTCTATGGCCGCCGCCATTTTTCGGCGCCATTTTGGAAAATGGCGCCGGCTGAAGACAACAAGATTCAGGAGCAGGAGCCCGTTCCGGACCGCTGCCGTTCCGGACCGCCGCTGGACCCGCAGGTTATTTAAGTCATTTGGGGGGGGTTCGGGAGGGTGGGGGATTTAATTTAAAGGGTCGGGGGTGGGTTTTAGGGGGTTTTAGTGTGCCGGCTCACGATTCTAACGATTTATAACGATAAATCGTTAGAATCTCTATTGTATTGTGTTCCATAACGGTTTAAGACGATATTAAAATTATCGGACGATAATTTTAATCGTCCTAAAACGATTCACATCCCTAATTAGAAGTAATCTTGTAGTAAGCAATATAATAAGCATTCAAGTTTTTTTTTAGTATGTATTTTTGTAACAATACTTCAAAACATTTTGCTAACAGTAGACAATTTAAAATTGTAAATGCTTTCAAACTTTTCTTTACATTTAGCAGCACTAAACAATATTAACAGTTCTATCCTGTTTCTTGTAGGACATGCTGCTGAATTCAACTCAAGAATCAGATAAGTACTACTCTTTTTTCTTCTCTTTATTTTACCCTGACTGTGTCTGTCCAACCTTTTAAATTTGTATCTCAAGAAATTGAGTCTTTGTGGGTTATATTTTTCTCTTCCAGGCTTTGCTGAAATAAAGAGTCCCTTTTATGGTAAGTATCCCATTTTTTCTTCTTCACTGTGTTTCCTTTTCCTGTGATATCCGTCTCTTATGTCCTTTGTGTTGCTTTCCTACAGAGCTCAGTTAGACTGCTAGTCTGGCCAGACCTAGGGTATGGTTTTTGAAGAGAGGTGCACTCACTTATCTGTGCTCCCTGGGTCTTGGTCCAAGCTTAGTCCTTTGTGATGCAAGCTCCGATGTGATGGTCTTGGGGGTGGTCAGATGCTCCTCTAGCGATGGGCCGTGAGGTCAATGTATCGGGCCTTCCTTCATCAGCATCTACCTCCAGGGGAGTATCTACTATGTGGCTATACCAAATCAGTAACAAAGACTGCCTCCCTAGCACCAGAGTATCTTCCGCCAGTTAAAGTCTTTCTAGTGTGGGAGTCTGGCAGCTTGATAAAACTGGAAATCTAACCAAATAAAACAGATAAGCAATAATTCCCTGTATTTCAGGGGAACAGCCTTTACTTTTCACAATTTTTAAATCTCCCCACTCCCCTCTAGAATAGGAAAAAATTAGCACATTCCTGTTCAGCTGTTTTCACTCTTAACTACCCTGTCCTCTTTTTTCCTTCCAGGGCACAGGAATCATCTTGGAATCGAACTTACTATTTTCTTTTTTCTCTCTCCAATCTACTCAGGGACACAGCAATAGGAGTGTTACTGGTTCCTGTAGCTGTTCCCCTTGGGTGCAGGCTGGCTCCTCCAGACATTCTTTGGAGTCTGGCAGAGTTGGTGATCAGCAATTCTGCTTCCTCCAAAAGCCTCAGGCTGTATGCTCAAGTCCCCATGTGCAGACCCTTTTTCTTCAGGGAGTAGATCCCTGCTCCACTGATGGTACTCAAAATAGTGCTACTTTCAAAACTCTTAATTTCAATGGTGCTACCACTCTCAGCCTTCTTAGTGATAGGGTATAGGGGCCAGTTACCTCTATTTAATTCCTATAATTTTTTTAAGTAGCTATACTGACCCAAAACAAGGTCTCCAGGGCTGATCACCTTACGTTTTAGTGTCCCTACACTGGGCAATTCACTACAAAAACCATGAGTCTAGCCCTCATGCTTTTGAGGCTTGCTACAGTAAAGATACAGTGCTGCAGGCAAAATCTGGACCAGAATCCTTCTTAGACTGGACTCCCTGTACAGAGGCTCTCCCTGACCACCTTAAGGTATACAAATGCCCTTGCACATATGATGGGGGCTAGTACTGGCCACTGTTAAATCATCCCATCAAAAGGAAAAAAAAAAATCTTAGGCTACATTAAAAAAAAAACTGGAGCAAATGTAGCTCTATTACAAGAAACACACCTGGATGGGAGAGAGTCAGCAAAGCTTCATCATGACTGGATTCGAGTATGCATTTATTCTGCTGCTTCCGAGCAGAAAAATGGGGTGGCAATTTTATTTAAGAAGACATTGGCAGATCAAGTTATATCTAGGGACTTTCGTTTTCAGTTTTTAATTTTTTTTAAATTTTCCCAGGAATTTATCAGGGTTTATTATGACAAGAACAAAAACAGGAGAAGATCAGTGCAAAAATATGACTCATTTTTCTGGGTAAATATCAGAGTTTATTTTGGTGGCCCAAATAAAACAATATTAAGCAGGTTCTCCCACTCAGTGTCTCTACCTCTACCCCCCATCTCCTGCCTAACATGTCCCTTTCTTTCCCCACATCTTCAGTCAGAATAACCCTCTTCCCCATTCATCCTTACTAGTGGTGGCTCCATGGATGTCCTCTCTCCTTTTGCAGCATCTTGCTGAGGCTCCCACACCCTGCAAAACTGCACTTATTTTTTTGTGGAGCTAGGGAGCCTGCCAGAAAGCGTTTCCGGTGGGCATGGCCCACTTCAAATGTTGCACTGGCGCTACCAAGCAGCAGGTACTTTGGTTGCTTGGTGGGTGAGGAGGCGGGACTTGAAACAGTACATCAGTGGCACTGGAGGGTGAGCGCTTTCGCTGGTGGGGGAGGGGAGGTACTTGAAACGCTGCAGGTGTTTTGGCTTGTACAGGCTTCCAGCAGTTGCTGGAGGCCTTGAGACACTGCATCTGCAACCCTAGAGCTGCGCTTTAATTATCCTAAAATTAGGGTGAAATCAGTTTAAACCAATTGTCACAAATATTGAACATGCTAAACTGAAGCATGGGTGGGAGATATATATCATGCTTTTTCAGGTTCAGCTCAAGAGAGGGTATGGCAGTTTTACTAGACAAGCGGATCTCTTTTCATTTAATTAAAAGTGTCATTGATCCTAAAGGTCATTTTATTTTGAAAAATGGTACTTTATTTGCTACACCTGTATTGCTTTCTAATATTTATGCCCCCAATATTTACTCCCATGGGTTTTTTTTTTCAGCATATAACATCTTATAAGTAATTTTGGAATTTCTAAAATTTTGATGGGAGTGATATTAATTGTGTGCATGATGAATCAATGGATAGAACCATTAATACGAGGATGAGGAAGTTATGTACACTCCAAGGTATTTCTTATCTTTGTCACACATCAGAACTTATAGATACTTGGAGAGCTCTTCATCCTTTAGAAAGGGATTTATACATGTGTCACGTTCACATGGTAGCTCCTCATGGATTGATTACCTTCTTGTTTCTCAATTTTTGTTTTCAACAATTTCAGAGGTTGAGATAGTTATCTCTGGAACATTTCGGTAATGTTCCCACGCGACCAACTTGGCATTTTCCTTCCTTTCGTTTTCATGATAAACAGTTTCCCCTCTTACTTGGATCAGAAATGGAAGGATTATGATTTATAAAATCAACATTGACAGAAACCTTCTCTCTATTGGGAAACTGCAAAAGCAGTCCTTAGTTATTAGTTATGTAGCAAAGAAACGAAAAGACCTGGATAACTCTATTCTCTCTCTAGAGAAGCAATTGTGTATTGAAGAAGCTAATTTTGCAAGATACCCCTAATGTGCCAATAGAGAGAAAGTTTTTGCTACCCAAGCTATACTAAATTCACTGATTCATCAATGCATCAAAAAAAGTTTAATGTATTATAAATTTAAATTTTTTCAGTTCAGTAATAAAGCAGGTAAGATGTTCCTGCATATTACTAAGTTATGGGGCGGTTCTCATTATATTATTTCCATGAGAGATGAGTCTGGGAAACGTATTAACTTCACTTCGGATATCGCGTCTCTTTTTGCATAATTTTTTTTTAAATAAATAAATAAATAAATAAATAAATAAATAAATAAATAAATAAATAAATAATATTATGAACAACTCTATTCCTTTAATTCAACTGCTATACCTTTACACAGCATTATCTCTCGTCGATCTGCTTGCCTGCTCTGTCTCTTCAACAATTAGGGGTAGATTTTAAGAGGTACTCGCAGGTATACATGTGCATGCGCTACCCGGCGCGCACGCAGGCATGCGCATGTTATAAAATCGGGAGTCAGTGAATGCAAGGGGGTGCACAATTGTGCACCGAGCCGCACTGCCTTTCCCTGTTCCCTCCCAGGCCACTCCGATTTTGGAACGACCTCGGAGGGAACTTCCCTACCCCCTACACCCCACCTTCCCTTCCCCTACCTCCCCACCCTTTCCCCCCTACCTTTTTCTTTTTTCTTTTTTTGTTGTAAAACTTACTTCAGCCCTGGGGCCGGATTTTCAAAAGGTTATGCGCACTGGGCCTATTTTCAAAAGGCCCAGCGATGCGTGTAAGTCCAGGGGCTTGCAAAAAGGGGTGGTGAGGGGGCGGAGCAGTCCGGGAGGGTAGGGCGGGGTCAGAGGCTGACCCGCGCACGATCCCCAGCACAGCGGCCATTTGCCGCTGTGCCGGGAGCCTCTGACCCCGCCCCGCCCCCCCCCCCCCGGACCGCCTCACCCCCTCACTGCCCCTTTTTGCAAGAACCGGGACATAGACCCGGCGCGCGTAACCTTTTGAAAATCCGGACCTTAGTGTTTTTAAATGAGCCTCTTAAATTCTCTGAGATCACTGGAGTCCTTGCTCATATGGAATTGAATAAAGCCCCGGGACCAGATGCATTAACCATGGAATTTTATAAAATTCTTATTCATTCTATAGCTGAACCATTATTATTATGTTGTCAGGATTTAGTTACTGCTGGTAAGTTTAGGTATGGTGCTAATAAAGCTACTATTACTGTTATTCCAAAATCAGGTAAAGACCCTTTCCAAACTATCTTATAGATCAATTTCTTTGTTGAACCTGGACATGAAAGTCCTAACAAAAATAATGGCTGACAGATTGTCTCGTATCCTTCCTGATTTGATTCATGATTCCCAGATGGGATTTGTTAAAAGATGCCTTTCAGTGCTAAATGTCTGTAAAATTATAGCATCCATTGAAAAATCTAGGAATATGCAATGGGAATCTTTATTAATCAATTTTGAATCTGAAAAAGCATTTGATAAGGTTACTTGGGATTTTTTATTCACAGTACTCAGGTAGTTTTGACTTTATATTCTTCCCTTGTTGCAGCGGTCTCTGTTAGCGGAGTGATCTTGGAACAATTCCCACTTAGTAGGGGTACCAGACAAAGTTGCTGCCTTTCTCCCCTTATTGTTTTTGCTATAATTAGATCCTTCTATACGTTCTATTCAAAATAATCAAGATATTCCGGATATATCCCCTGGGAACTTCAGTCTTTAAAATAGCAGCATTTGTAGATAACCTACTATTGTATATTCTGCGTTCCACTCAGGTTTTACCATTGGTACTTTCCAAATTTCGGAAATATGGGAATGTTTCAGGTTTTACTTTAAGCCTAGATAAATCTGAAGCAATGCCTGTTGGATCCGTTACTCCTTTGCAGTGGAGGGGATCTTTTCCTCTAAAATGGGCAACTGTCCCTTTAAATATTTAAGTGTATTTCTAACTAATAATCCTACTACATTTCTGGATATGAATTTATCTTACCTCCTTCAAATTACGGGGGATACTCTGAAGACTTGGCTTTCTTTCCCCATTTTTTTGATAGGCAAAATACATCTTTTTAAGATGATTTTGCTTCCTAAGTGGCTGTATGTTTTCTCTATGGTACTTATTTTTCCTTCCTGCACCTCTGATTGGTTTCTTTTTGAATTATTCAGAAACTACATTTGGCTGACAGGGAAACCCTGTATTGCAATAACTACTTTGTTATAACCTTGGTCCCAGTGGAGTTTGGGGTTTCTAAATTTGAAATTTTATAATAGAGCTGCTCTTTTACAACATGTTGGGGACTGGATGATGTATTCGTCCTACCATACTCCAATCTCTGGAGAATCTGCTTTGGTGAAACCCATCTCTCAAATTTTGCTTTACCTGCTTCTAATGGGTTCCTTTTGAAAGAGGCTATAAATAGTATTTTGACCTTTCCTCCACTTAAAACATGGCGATGACTTTGCTCACATTTACATCTTAAATATTCTGTTTCTCCTTTTTTGCCTTTTGTAGGTAATTTGCATTTTTTGCCAGGATTGCAACGAAAGATTTTTTTTTTTTTACTATGGGCTACTAAAGGTATATTGGGCCGGATTTTCAAAAGGTTACTCTCGCCAAGCCCATTTTCAAAAGGCCTGGCGATGCACGTAAAGCCCCGGAACACGTGTAAGTCCCGGGGCTTTACTAAAGGGATGGGAAGGGGGCGGGGTGGTCCGGGGGGGGGGGGGGGTCAGAGGTTCTTTCCCCATTTCTCTGCCAGCATGCGCAACTTACTTCAGCCCCAGGGTTGAAGTAAGTTTTGTAATAAAAGGCAGAAAAAAGAAAAAAGACAGGGGGGGGAAAGGGCGGGGGAGGTAGGGGAAGGGAAGGTGGGGTGGGGGGGGTAGGGAAGTTCCCTCCGAGGCCGCTCCGATTTCCAAGTGGCCTGGGATGGAATGAGGAAAGGCCGCGCGGCTCAGCACGGGCAAGATGCACAATTGTGCACCCCCCTTGGGCGCGCCGACCCCGGATTTTACAACTTGCGTGTGCCTGCTCGCACAAATTATAAAATCGGGTGTACATGTGAGCGCGCCGGATAGCGAGCGCACACGTACGCCTGCGCGCACCTTTTTAAAATCTACCCCGTTGATTCTAGCTTAGTCGTTTGATGATACCGTAAGAATTTGTTCATTCAATTTCCTTCAAAATGAGGATAATCTGACAAATGTGGAGTTTTTGAGATATTTATAAGCCAGACATTATATGCAAAGTATATCTTCTGTGGTTTTGCTCTCTAATCATTGGAAGTTATTGTTGGATTTTTATTTTTTTTTTATGTTCCAGACCCCTCAAGACCCACATTATCAGGTCTTTTAAAATATATACAACGCGCAAAGGCTCAATTTGATTTTCAATCTTTGCTGCATTCCTGGCAACGGGATCTGCAATTTACACTATCATCAAAAAACTTTATTTCTTGTATCTCTTCTATTAACTCTTTGTGAATGTCAAACTACATGAAACCCAATATACATTTCTTATCAGATTCAATATGTCTTAACATAGGGCTTTTCTGGCCCGTTTAACAGATAATGATTTATGTTTAAAATGCACTGCTCTGGAGGGGGGGTGTCACATGATGTGATGAGCACACATTTCCTTCTTGGCTCCAGGTGCTGCGCGCCTACTATCCCCAATAATCTAACTTTTTCCTGATGACCCTCAATTCGGTAACTATAACACCTGTTTAAGTGCATGTTGATAATGTTAATTACATGCAGAAAACATCGCCGGTAATGTCTATTAAGGGAATAAAAAAGAGAAAGAAAAAACTCGCAGGACAGAAGTCAAAATGGCAGCAATGCAGGAGCGAGATATAGAGAAACCGCAAATTGATCTCATGATTGTTAAAATCAAAGCAGTAATTCTTGCGGCCCTAGATGAAAAATGAACGGGTATCACTGAGCAAATTACTGGAGTGAAAGCTGTGCTAGATGAGTATGGCCTGCCTATGGATCAGGCAGAAGGGTGCATTTCAGTCCTTGAAAATGACTCTCTAGCAAATGCCATTAAGATGGCAGCCCTGGAAAAAAAAAGCTATCAGATCGGGCCGAGAAGATCGATGATCTAGAAAATAGATCTTTGAGGTCCAACTTGAGATTTTTGGGACTGCCGGAATCTATAGACGACCAAACCTTGTGTGAAACTCTAGAGTCATGGCTGCCCGAGGTGCTGGGGCTAACTGACCTTAGATCTACCTTTCATATCAAGTGTGCACATCACTTAGGGGCAAGGAAGGGTTCAGAGACATGTCCCAAAATTATAATTGCAAAGCTTTTAAATTTTATTCATAAACATCTGGTGATACAAGCTTATCACAAATGCCCTGAGCTAAAATATACGGTAATTCTAGCAGGGTACTCATATTTCAAGACTATTCTTCTAAAGTATCAGCGATGAGAAGAAGTTTCTCACCTATCTGCTCAGCAATATTTATTTATTTTATTATTTTATTATTTTATTATTTTCTATACCAGCTTTCACGACCAGAGGTTGCATCAAGTCGGTTTACATTTAACAAGTTGTGCATTGAACATAGAACTAGAGGTATTGAACTGGTGCGGAAAATAATAGTTACAATGAACGGGGAAGTTAACAACTGGGATAGGAGGAAAAGAGAGAGGGACAGGAATATTTACATAGTAAAAATGCATTTACAGTTAATATTTACATAGTATGCTATAATGGATCTGTGTAGATCTGTGTATTTAAGAAGCAAATAAAATTTTTTGCTTCAATTTCCAGCAAAATTAAAAATGTGGCATGGCGGGAGAGTCAGAATCTATGAAACCATAGCAGAGACTCAGAAGTTCGAGGATTTTCTGAACATATGAAGAAAGAGTTGCATGGACTTACATCGCTGGCTAAGAGCCAGTTTTGAGAAGACGACATCAGTAGTGTTAGAGGTAAAGTCTTGAGACGAAGAAGCGTTATCTCACAGAGAAGCGTAATTAAGCAGCAACAACAACAACAACAAAATAGATAGATAGTCACTTAGTCATTGTGGTTCTCTTGTGAGCCCTCCCAAGGAACATTATTAGTTGTGGAAGTACGACCAAAAGATCTCATAGCTGAAGAACTGGCCTACCATTTCTTCAATACTCAACACACCCCAGATAAAACATATTTGACTTTGTATGTCTACGAGGCAGGAAATAAAACATGCTTCTAAATGGATAGGATCATTCTCGAGGACCAGGGATATATGGCCTTCCATGCAGTGGACCACACTACTTTGAAAAGTTTGGGGCTTTAACTAATGCTTTTAAGAAGTACAACTCTGAGGATAGAGTTTTATAGCCCCTGAGTAACTTTACTTATATAAATGTTGTTAAAGTATTGGCAAAATGAAAAGTAAATGTGTCCTTTTCCATTATAGCTCTTATCATAAATGGACAATTCTGTTGTATCACTGTAAGAGACCAAGGAAAATGCTATATATTTCTAGTTATCTTGAGGGGCACAAAGGAGTTAGAAGGTTTATAAATTTGTTTCTGGAGGGGAAAAATTTCGAAGGAGGGTGGGGCATGACACCCGGTCACATTACATTGACTCTGCCCTCCTGTGTTCTTAGAGGAAGTGACTATGTTTGGGAAGATGGGGCGGGCAAGGGAAGAGGAGATGGTGGGAGAGGGGTGGGAAGGAAAAAGAAAAGGGTTGGGGAAGAGTGGATGGGAAAGAGGTGAGAAAAGGTGTTAAAGTATACATTCTGGGGTTATGTGGCTATTGCTTTTGTTTTAGTTTGGGGTAAATGGAAGTTGAGAGGGAATTTTCTGCGGGATACATTATCGGGAGAAAGGCAGGGCAGGGAGCTCTTCACCCAAAGTGGTCTTAGATATTTTATTCTTGCCATGTTCTTCTATAATGACAGGGGTTAAGGTTACAATAATCTCATGGAGTGCAGATGGCCTTGGCTCCCCAGTAAAGAGAAGAAAAATTTTACAGGCTTTGAAACGAAACATGGCCGATATTGCTTGCATTCAGAAAACACACCTGTCTAAAATTGAAAGTCTTAAATTGAAAAGACACTGGGTGAGTGCTTGCTATATCTCTCCTGCTCTAGGGAAGAAAAGCGGAAGTTGCAATCTTAATTAATAAAGGTACCAGGTTCTAAATTATATAAAAAATGAAATATTCGGAGAGTAGGTACGTTATCTTGATTGGGAAAATTAATGGGAAACTGATTACATTATGCAATGTGTATGCTCTGAATTCTTATAATCATTCCTTTTCTCTCATTTTGTTTTATACTTTGTTAGAACGTTTTCAAGGCTGGTTAATTGTGATGGGAGAATTTAACTGTATCCATCATCATCATTTAGATAAATCTTCCAGAGTTCTGACCCCTCGATTAGGGAAGGAACAGGGCATCTCCTTTTTGTGTAAGCAATTAAAAGTACTCGATAGATGGAGGTTGCTAAACCCGGAAGTTAAAGATTATACTCATCTATCCAGGCACATTTGAAGATGTCACAAATAGACTATATTTTGATTTCTCAACATTTATTTTTGGTGGTTCAAAGAACAGACATTGGAGCCATAGAAATTTCAGATCATGCAATGATATAAGCCTGTTGATGACTGAAACCACGGCTTGATTGTCACACCAGAAGATAATATGTTTGTCCAGCAACTGCTCTCCCCATATTACCAGTGCCACCCAAATGGGGAAAAGCTCCAGGAATGTTATGTTAGTTGTTATTTCTTCGTTCACCCATGACATCGGCCATTGCGCGGCGGACCATGCACCTTGACAGTAAACGTCGAATCCTCAACCCCTGAACCATCTGAGTAAATGTCCAAGTCCCAGCTTGACACCGGGGGCTCCTGCCACACCATAACTGTAGAGAAATGAGGCCCATATCATAAAATCCTCGCATATGGGTTTTGATGTTCTGATGAAATGATGCGGATGGCACCCCCCTGCTATAGCGGCAGCTAGTCTGCGCAGGAAGGCTCTACCCATCGGGATTACTCGGCAGGCAAAGTTAAATGCTCCCAACATTGCCTGCACCTCCTGGAGTGTCATCTTCTTAACCCACGATGCCTTGTCCAATAGGTCTCGCAATTTTTGGAGTTTGTCCGTTGGCAGCCTGGATATCATTCTCTTGGAATCCAACTCAATGCCAAGGAAGCACTTGGTGGTAGTTGGCCCCTCCGTCTTCTCCTATGGCAGCAGAACTCCAAAATCCTCTGCCACCTCCTGAAAGGTACGTAACAGATGAGCCGCCGCCTCTGTTCCTGCCGGGCCAACGAAAAGGAAGTCATCCAGGTAGTGGATTATATTGTCTGACCGGGCCCTTTTTGCCATCACCCAATGCAAGAATGAACTGAAAGCCTCAAAATAGGCGCAGGACACAGAGCACCCCATAGGCATGCACTTGTCGAAGTAAAACATCCCACAGAACTTGAAGCCCAACAACGGGAAGCTAGATGGGTAGACTGGCAGCAGCCAAAATGCCGACTCAATGTCCATTTTTGCCATGACTGCTGCTTCCCCGCACCTCCGAAGCAGCGTAATTGCACTGTCAAATGAGGCATATTACACGGAGCATTCTTCCTGTGGTTGGTGGTCATTAATTGAGAGCCCCAGTGGAAACGATAGGTTTTGGATCAATCTCTACTTCCCTGGCTCCTTTTTTGGTACCACCGCCAGTGGAGATATCGCCATGTTTTGGGCATGGAATTTTCAAAATATTTTGTAAATATTCTTTAAATATTTCAGTAGGTGGTGTTAAATTCTGCATAGGGAAATTCAAAACCCTAAGATTAGAATATCTTAAAGAATTCTCTAGAAATTCCATTTTTTTCACATTATTTACTTCAGTTTTAACAAAATTATTTTGCAATATTTCAACCTTATCCAGCCTTTCTTCACTTGCAACCACTTTACTATTACATATAGAGACTGTATTTTCCACATCTAATATTCTTTGTTGATAAGTAGCAGTATTCTGAGTTAACTTAATTATCGCCATTTCCAATGATTTTATCGCCGTCCATATTGTGTTCATAGTAATCTCAGAAGAATTGTGATGTACAATAATTTCTGATTCTTTCCTCGATTCCTTTTTATCCCCTATGGGAACGTCTCCACTCCTCATATCATCTCCGAAGATAATACTTATATTGTCAGAACCCTCGTCTAACTTGAAAGGGCCAACAGGATTGTTTATACATGGTGGGGAGGGAGTAATAGGAGCTCCGGGCTTAAAGAGATGGCTTCAGCCTGTTGATTTGCTTCTCGTTCTGAAACATCATCCACTGCAGCTCCTGCCTCTGGCTTGCCTGCTGTTGCCATAAAAAAGGAGGAAATTTGAGGCTGAGATGTAGTGGGTAAGGGAGCTGATGCTTGGATCTCCCTTATCCGTGCCTTTCTTTTAGTGTGAGGCATATCATAAAGTTAATATCATCTAAAGTCAATCTCCCCTTCTTATAGTAACTCTGTTGTTTAATTTGTTTGAGTCCCTGGAGTGGGGGTTAGAGGAGGAGAAGTAAAAGTAATATATTACTTACTAAAGTCTCTCAATTCCACTTCACTTCGCAATTATGAAAATTCCTCAGATCCTCAGAATTCCACCCAAGCTGCATGCCCCTTCGGAGCGCGTGGCTTAGGCCGCGGGAGGGGTCAATTTTATAGGCCTTCCGAGACCTCCAATGATGTCACTAAGAGCGACCCAGCTCAGCGTCGATACAGAGTCGCCGCCAAACTCCGAATTTGCAGGAAATAGTGCAGGAAATTTCAAAGATACCTTTGGTCTCCTCTCTCCTCTCCCCGAAGGGTTGCCACGAGAGGGGCTGATTTTATAGGCCTTCCGGGACCTCCAATGATGTCGCTCAGAGCGACCCAGCTCAGCGTCGGTACAGAGTCACCGCCAAACTCCGAATTTGCAGGAAATAGCGCAGGTAATTTCAAAGATACCTTCGGTCTCCTCTCCCCGAAGATTTGCCGCGGGAGGGGCCGATTTTATAGGCCTTCCGGGACCTCCAATGATGACACTCAGAGTGACCCAGCTCAGCGTTGATACAGAGTCACCGCCAAACTCCAAATTTGCAAGAAATAGCACAGGTAATTTCAAAGATACCTTCGGTCTCCTCTCTCCTCTCTCCAAAGGTTTGCCGCGGGAGGGGCCGATTTTATAGGCCTTCCGGGACCTCCAATGATGTCACTCAGAGTGACCCAGCTCAGCGTCGATACAGATTCACCGCCAAACTCCGAATTTGCCGGAAATAGCGCAGGTAATTTCAAAGATACCTTCAGTCTCCTCTCCTCGAAGGTTTGTCGTGGGAGGGCCCGATTTTATAGGCCTTCCGGGACCTCCAGTGACGTCACTCAGAGCGACCCAGCTCAGCGTCGATACAGAGTCGCTGCCAAACTCCGAATTTGCAGGAAATAGCGCAGGTAATGTCAATGATTCCGTCGGTCTTCTCTCTCCTCTCTTCTGATCCGCTTTCATAACTTCCTCAGCACACTTACCCATAAAGGGGCGACGCTGTTCGATGCCGTCGAAGCTGTTTCCGTCTCTCCGTGTGCTGACGGTGGCCTGGTTACACTGTTCGGAAACAGAAGACGAGCTACTGTCACTGGAACTTGAACTGTTCCTTCTCTTTCGCTTTCCGCCCCCCTTCCTTTTTGACGCATGCGCTACCGCCATGTCGGCGGGGGACTGTGCATTAGGCTTGGATAATTCACCCAACTGTTGTAGCTCCTGCCTTGCTTCTGCCACAACTGTGTCCCCCGAACCATCTTCAGGTAGTATCATGTCCGCCCTATCGCTCGCGGTCGTTGCACCGGTTGTTTCCCTGTGTGGTGGCCCTCTCCGTCGGACTGTCTCCTCGCCGCAGTGTTACCTCTTTCTCCGCCGCATGCCATGCGTCCAGCACGCCAGCTGCTCCCTTCTGTCGACAGAATCTCCCCTCCTCTCTCCTGGGCCTCTTGGTTGTTCCGCCTGCCCTGCTGCCCCAGCCAATATCCCCAAGGATATACCGGGTATGGCATCCCTCCTGCGTAGCCCGTGTGCGACCATTGCAGGAATATGCTCAGCCCGGGGTTGTTGCTGCCACTGGTATTGCCTGGCACTATCCATGGACCACAGGCCCATGGGGTAGGGAACCCCGGTAAATATGGAAAACCCATAACTTGTGGCTGGTCCCCCGTGCCTGGGTTCTCACTTGCGGGTGGCGGGAACTGAGGTATGCTGGTATTGTCTCCGCCCACTGCTGGCTGTCCCATGGGTGGTGCGATGCTGTCTCCGACGGCCGGGTTCTTGCAGTTTACTTCCGTTATACGCTGCCTCCTGTTTCCTTGTGGGGCCCGTGCCCTTGATGCGCCGCGACCCTCGTTCCGCCCACTTGCACTAGCGTCGTTCATGCGTGTGATATCGTCTTCCGGAGGGTTCCTTCTACGACCTCTCCCCTCCACCGTCCTCATTCCTCCACGGATCTGTGGACCCCGAGTAGAGGCGCCCCTCTGCTGTCCCCCGGATCGGGTTCGCGGTCCCCTTCCCATGCTTGGTTGGGTACTCACTGTGCTGCTGATCCTGGGTCTCTTGGTCCCTCTTCTGGGCTTGGGACCTTCTTTTTTTCCCCCGTCTGGCTGGTGCGGCTGCCTGGCACTGGGAGCTTCCTAGCACTGGATCCTTGGCCCTGCTTCTTCTGCTTGTGCTAGGTCCTCTGCACGTGGTGGGTCCTATGCCGTGCTTCTTGTGCTTGTCCTGAGCAGTTTTTTAAAAAGTTTTTGTTGTTGTTTTTGTGGGGGGGGGGGGGGGGGGGGGTTGTTTTGTTTTTATAATCCTTTTGCTGTGTGGTGCTCTCTATTCCTGAGCACCACGTGGTTGATGGTCCGCCTGGATGACCCCAGCATTTTCAGCCCGTGGGCCGTCCGCGTTCTTTTTTTTTTTGTTCTCCTTTAACTGCCTCTCTCTCCTCAAGCGAATAGCCGCCTCCGCGTGTGATTCGCTGCAGTATCACGTGACCCCCGCCGAGCTCCAAGTAGCCGCAGCTGAGCCTCAAAGTCGGTCCCCGGAAAGAGGCCGGCTGTGGCGCGGCCCTCCCATTAAATACTCCGGCTGACATCATCCGGGCTGGCCGCGGTCATCCCCGATGACGCCGTCCCCCCAGGAACGCCTCCCCCCCCCCCCCAAGTGCATGGCGACGCTGCTGAGATCATCAGGACACGCTGGAGTGCCGGCGTGCCCCGATGACGCCGGCCAGCGCCGCCATCGGAGCGCCAGAGCGCCCCAAGGACGCCGGCCAGCGCCGCCATCGGATCGCCAGTCTTCGGCCCAAGGTAAGCCGTGGGCCCTTGCATCCGCCTCGGGCCCACTTATTACATCATATTTAAGATTGAATTTATGAAACCTCCTATTATGAACCCTTAGTATTTTTACAAAGTTGGGCTAAACCCTATACATTAGGTAATTTATTACAAATACAATGTGAAGACCTAGCGAAAGAATGTGCGAACCATATCATAGTAAAAGCTTGCAGAAATGCATGAAATAAGGTCTGCACTATTCTAAAAAAAAAAAAAAAGGATCAATGTCTGTGCTTATGTCTATAGAAGGGAACCCTTATTTTGAAACGCTTATCTCAACTATTTCTTCTGAACTCTTCACTTTTGCATAGCGTCCAGGAATTATTGGTTGCTTATAAGCTTAGGGATTTTTATGGACACTTACAAGTAAGACACGTTATTTAGGAAATGTCAAAAAATCCATGTTAGAATCCCCAGCCACGCAGGACCACAACTGGGTCCCCTCACCTGCGCTAGTCGGAGGCCTGGCTCAGTTCTCTCCTTCGCCGCTCCTTGATGCTGACTCTACCCACGGCCTGCTCTCGCCACACCCCGAACGCTGCCGACTCCAGCACCTCTTGGCTGCCTCTCTAGGTGCACACGCTCGCCGAGTCATGGGATTTAAAGGGCCAGCGGCGGGAAAGTTCCCTGCGGCCCGGGCTGACGACTTCAGGCTAGGCAGGTATTTAAACTCTGACTTTCTGCTTCCACTTTGCCTCAGCAACAGGTCCTGCTCTTCAGAGAGTGTGAGTTGTCTGATTCCTGATCCTAGGGTTCCCGACTCTGCCTTGCCTTGTTCATGATTCCTGGTTTCAGCATTCCTGTTCCTTGTTTTTCGGTTCCTGCCTTGCTCCTCGTCTCTTTGGATTGGTTTCTCGGTTCTGACTCCTTCCCTGGTATTCGACTCTGCTTGATCTCTGCCTGCCCCGACCTCTGTTCCATTCCTGGATCTTTTGTCAGCCACCTGTCTCGACCCCTGGATTCATCTGACACTGCCTCAGTCCTCATCTTCTGGTTCCATGCTTGGGAAGACCCGCGCATAAGGGTTGCGCGAACAAATCTACTCCCGCGCATAACTTTAAATATCTACCCCATATAGTGCACTTCTCACTGCCCTTGTTTTCCTTTATCTCCCCTGTTCCCCCCCAGCACTGCAATCAATAGACTTCCATGAATTCCACCAACCCCAGACATCCATCATCACTGGCCAGTGTCAGGTTGTTCTACACTGTGCTGTGCTACACTGGCTGTGCTAAACTGGTTTTGAGATAAGTGAAATTATATATACTTTTTTGTCGGGGTGTTTTAAATAGGAGTGTTTGAAAGATAGGTTTATTGGTTTTGGAAAAAAAAAAAAAAAAGTTCTGAAAAGTTTTTATTTTTTTTTTTTTACTAGCGGTACCCGGCCACGCGTTGCAGTGGCAGAGTCAGGTTCTTTACCCTCCCTCCCCCTTCCCCTTGCTCATTTACCTCAGTCACTCATCCTCCTCCCCCTTGGTCACTCACCCCCCCCCCCCTTTCCCTCCCCTGTCCCCACTCCAACTCTCTCCCCTCACACTCACCTCTCCCCTCACACTCACCTCTCCCCCCTTATTCTCCCTCCCCTCACTGTCACCTCCCCCCGCCTACTGCCTACCCTGCAGATCAGAAAACCTTTGTCTTTCTATTTCTGTGGGAACCCCCCAAAAAAACCCAAATCCCAACCCTTTAAATCAAATAACCACCCCCCCACCCTCCTGCCCCCTCCCAACACCTGGGAAATTAAAATTGTTGGTGCTACATGTGGTCTGTCCCTGGGCGTCTGTGCACGTTATGTAGCCAAATAGGGGAGTGCCTAACCAAATGTGCACTTCCAAATTTGTTTTGTGGTCTGGGGAGGGCCATTTTGGTGCGTTCCCGAGATCGTGCAAGTTTAGTGTATGTATGTGTGTGTGAACCTCCCCCTTCTCCCAAAAAACAACCCTATGAGAAAAGTTCTCTTAAACTAACCACCCCACACTCTCCTGCCCTCCCCCAGCCCCGTGAAAAACAGTAGCCCCCCCTGCTCCCCCCCCCCCAGAGTTGCTGAATGAATGAAACCTGCCCCCCCCCCCCCTTGTGACCCCCTCCCCAAGATATTCGCAATAAATTCATTACCACCCCCCACCCTCCAGACTCCCCGAGACCTGATAAAAATGTCAGTCAGTGGAGCGAGCGTTCAGGAGCGGTCCGGGAGCAATGTATTAGCGTTGGTCCGTCGGCTGCGAGCATTGAAACAGGTTCCGACGGCCCTTTGCCCTTACTATGTCAGTGGGGTGGAGCAATGGCAGCGGTAGGTCCTCTGACATAGTAAGGGCAAAGGTCCGCCGGCTGCCAGTCCTGAAAATGGCGCCGAGGGGCCCTCGCCCTTACTATGTCACATGGGCTACTGCCGCCAATGGTGTCCCCGAGTGGCATAGTAAGGGAAAGGGCCGTCGGCGCCATGTTGATTGCTGGCAAGCGACGGCCGTAGTGCAGGAGATGTGTCCCGGACTGGTCCTGGCCCCCGCTGGAGCCTCCCAGACATCTGTCAGGTTTTGTGTGTGTTGTGAGGGCCTGGGAAGTAAATACATTTGGCATGTGTGTGGGGGGTGTGAGGAGGGTGGTTTTGTGTGTGTTGGGAGGCTGTAGGAAGTAAATCAATTTGGCATGTGTGTGGGGGGCATGAGGAGGGTGGTGGGTGTATTTTATCTGTAAAGGAAATAGTTATCTTCCGGCGAAAAAAGTGCGTGAATGTGTTAAAATGGAAGTGAAACGTGGACCTGGACTGGCGAAATGATTAGTGTAGCGTGTGTTAGTGTAAGGTGTAACAGATGGCGCTTATGTCCAGCAGATGTCGCTGTTTTCTGGAAAAATGTTTAAACCTATTTTACCTGTCACAGGTGTGACATATCTGTAATGTAAGTACAGAAGAACCTTCCTGTATGCGAAATGAAGGTTGTGTCCAAATTTGAAAGCAATCGGTTCAGTAGTTTCTGAGATTAGCGATTTTGTCCAAACTATTTAACATTTTTATTTATATAGATATAACATTTTAAACAAAATTTCTGAGAGTAGGATTCTGAAAAGGTGAATGATGGAAATTTTATGCTGTCTCTGAAGACTGCTTAGAGCCCATTGTGCGGCGAGAGACAGTAGATTATACCGTTGCGCATTTTCACAGAAACCTGGTTTCAGGTTTTTAGATTGTATGTGTTATTGCAGTTTTTTTTTCAGTTTCTTGTGATACATTTTGGGGAAGGTGCCGCTTTTTTTTTTTTTGTTCAGGTAAGCTGCTTATAATACAAAACAGAATATGCATTAGATCACATTCTGAGGCAGTGACTATCACTAAATATTAGGGATGTGCAATTGTTTTTCCCGAATTAGGCAATGTCAACAAAATTGCCTAATTTGGAATGGTTCGGGAGAACCGAAAAACTAACTCTGCCAGGTTAGTGCGCACTAACCCGAAAATCGGGGCCCCCCCCCAAAAAAAGACCCCAAAACGCAGGAAAAATGAAATTCCCGTGGGGGTGGCCCAGAAACGAAGCCCGACACGAAATTTTTACCCGAAGCACATCTCTACTAAACATACATAAGAAAAAAGGTCTAAATCTGGAATCTAAATCTAGCTACCTTTGCCTGAAAGTACCTTGTCATTTTGTTTCCTTTCCCCCTCCCCCCCTCCCTCTTCCCCCTGTATATATCTGTACATAAGTGCACATGCCTCCTTTTATACTGTAAATAAGTTCATATACTAAGTCTATAAGTGCACACACATGCCTCCTTTAACATTACTTATACATATTTAATCTTTGCTTATGCATATTTATCTTAACATGGATAAGTAATCTCCATGTCGTTCAACAATGTTGTATCCCTGCTCGTTGACTCTCTCTCCTATACTTTCATATGTTATCCAGTTTCGTATATTATCCAATTTTTTCCCAGTTAGCCCTCCATCCCCGCTCATTGTAATTTCCTTTCTCAGTTATTTGTGAACCGACATGATGTGTCCTACGAATGCCGGTATATAAAAAAAATGTCAAATAAATAAATAAATAAATAGAATTTACTCCAGCATATTGCTAAGGACGATTGAATTGATGTCTCAAATCACTTTACTAAAAAGGAAACAATCATTTAATCGATTTATTAATATTTTATATAAAATGTTATATTCCGCTAACTTCCAGCCATTGCATTCAGAGCAGATAATTGATAAACAATCTATTTTTCTCTTTATGTCTTTGAAATTATTTCTTCCGATTGTTATGTGTTAACACATACTAAAAAATGAATGCTGTAAAGCTACACAAAACCCTGACTGCACTAGTTTGTTTTTTTGATTGACTTAAGGAGGCAAGGAGTATTCAAAGAGTTTCAACTAGCTATCCCTCTAGAATTTTAAATGGCCATAATGGTTAGAAATGACAGACAGTAATGAGGCTGAATCTGGGCTATGCTATTTCATTTCTGTTGCTAAAGACGTCTCACCGGGGGGATTTGGTCATAAGCCAATACAAAAAAAAAATAGGCAGTGTCAACTCTTTCCTCTTTCATGGTCTCAAGGCAGCAGGTGGCCTGTTTTATTATTAAGTTTCCGATGGTTACAAAATGCCCTGCCCAAGGAATGTAAATAAAGCAAGACCTTCCTTTCAGACATGGCCAAAATACAGTAGGTGCTTCCTTTTCTCTGATATTTGACAGTTTTTGAAGTGCAGCAGGAGAATCAATGGAAAACTAGGACACTGCTAATTTGCAACTGAAATCTGTCTTGGATAAATGCAACTTTCACAGTATGGAGGCTGCTGGTAAGTTCAAACCCCTTTCATCAGCTGGAGATAAAACAGTGATCTTTCCCCCCACCTGATGAATCAAAAGGGAGGTGGGGGTTTTTTTTTGTTTTTTTGGAAAAATAATGAATTAATTTATCATAAAGGATTTACAGTGCAAACCTCTGGAGGCTAATAAGTATCTGGACTTTGCACCATCCGCTTATTGACTGTGGTGTGCTGTAACTCAATACAGTGACTACACTTTGAAGCTCATTGTTCCTCTTCCTCGCATAAAGAATATTGGGGCTATTGGCGTGGCTTTTGAAGGTGTGAGTAGGAAGAGCAACCACCCTGGCCACCTAACCAGGTGGGTTCCATGCCTCTCTACGGGAAGGGCATGGCACAAAAAGCAACCCTTGCCCACAATGCTGTTTTTGTCCAGGGTCTGCCCTGGCCACAGAAATAACACGTGACATTTTGGATAAAAAAAATTGGGGTAGATTTTATAAATTTACGCGCACGTGTACTTTTATTTGTGGACCAGGCGCGAACAAAAGTACGCTGGATTTTATAAGATACGCGCGTAGCCGCGCGTATCTTATAAAATCCGGGGTTGGCGCGTGCAAGGGGGTGCACATTTGTGCAACCTGTGCGTGCCGAGCCAGGTGCGCACTGCCTGTTCCCTCCGCCTCCCCTCACCTTCCCCTCCCTTCCCCTACCTAACCCCCCCACCTTTGTTGGCAGATTTACGCCTGCTGAAAGCAGGTGTAAATCTGTGCACGCCAGCGGGCTGCTGGCGCGCCATCACCCGACCCGGGGGCTTGTCCAGAGGCCTTGACCATGCCCCCGGGCCGGCGCCACGCCCCCGGTCCCGCCCCGAACCGCCCCTCCCTGCCCCTTTTACAAAGTCCCAGGACTTATGCGCATCCCGGGGCTGTGCACGCGCCGGCGGCCTATGCAAAATAGGCGCGCGTAAATCCGGCCGGATTTATGCGTGCAGGGCTTTTAAAATCCGGCCCATTATTTACTCTTAAAATACCTCTGCCAAAAAAAAAAAACCACCCTTTCAGGAGAAAAGTTTCTACTCATGGTATTACATACCAGACATCGTTTTTCTGAGTTTGAACACAGCTTAGTATGCTGCTTTATGCCAAAATATTTTGAAAGCTGCAAAACACATTCGAAACACTGAGCCAGTGACAGTATACGGGACAGACCTGAAGACTTATCCTGTTTAAGTTTATTTTACATGCAAATTTAAAAAGATTTTTAAAAAATCTGATATACGAGGAAGATTCCCAAATTTGGTTATAATGAGAGTGCAGGGTGACCTATGATTATAACTTGGAATGTGCATGAGATTTGTTCCACATGACTTACAACATAAGAACATAGGAACATAAGAAATTGCCATGCTGGGTCAGACCAAGGGTCCATCAAGCCCAGCATCCTGTTTCCAACAGAGGCCAAACCAGGCCACAAGAACCTGGCAATTACCCAAACACTAAGAAGATCCATTGCTACTGATGCAATTAATAGCAGTGGCTATTCCCTAAGTAAACCTGATTAATAGCCGTTAATGGACTTCTCCTCCAAGAACTTATCCAAACCTTTTTTGAACCCAGCTACACTAATTGCACTAACCATATCCTCTGGCAACAAATTCCAGAGCTTTATTGTGCGTTGAGTGAAAAATAATTTTCTCCGATTAGTCTTAAATGTGCTACTTGCTAACTTCATGGAATGCCTCCTAGTCCTTCTATTATTCGAAAATGTAAATAACCGAGTCACATCTACTCATTCAAGACCTCTCATGATCTTAAAGACCTCTATCATATCCCCCCTCGGCCATCTCTTCTCCAAGCTGAACAGCCCTAACCTCTTCAGCCTTTCCTCATAGGGGAGCTGTTTCATCCCCTTTATCATTTTGGTTGCCCTTCTCTGTACCTTCTCCATTGCAACTATATCTTTTTTTAGATGTGGCGACCAGAATTGTACACAGTATTCAAGATGTGGTCTCACCATGGAGCGATATAGAGGCATTATGACATTTTCCGTTTTATTAACCATTCCCTTCCTAATCATTCCTAACATTCTGTTTGCTTTTTTGACTCCTGCAGCACACTGAGCCGACGATTTTAAAGTATTATCCACTATGATGCCTAGATCTTTTTCCTGGGTGGTAGCTCCTAATATGGAACCTAACATCGTGTAACTACAGCAAGGGTTATTTTTCCCTATATGCAACACCTCGCACTTGTCCACATTAAATTTTATCTGCCATTTGGATGCCCACGTTATTATATGATTTAAATTTTCTTAGTATATAGTATAGTTGATGTATAGCTGCTTCTATCACAGGAATTGTATTTAGTTAATGTGAGAAGATTCTAGGAACAAGGGTCAACTTTTGGTCAGAGAGCATTACAAGTAACTCTTTGCCGGACAACCTGTTACAGCCCCTTTTGGGCATGGTTAAGGAGAAGGTTGATTCACAGCAGAGCTGGGGAGAGGCTTCTCCAGAGTCGCATGGAGAGGAGGAGGATGCTGTTACTCTTTCCAGGGGTTACAGAATGGAAAAAGCAGGAGTCAGGCAGAGAAGCTCTCACAGTGTCTCAGGAGGCCTGAGAGAGACTGAGCAATTTGGTGAACTGATAATTGAAGTGGAGGAGAATAACTTGCAACTGTGATAGGAACTGGTTGAACCAAGAGGCAAACTGTTCCTGGCCGGAATTTATCACAGGAGTCGCAAGATTGCACTTCCCAAACAACAAAAAAAAAAAAGAGTGGGCCTTTCTAGAGTTGTTCTGGAAAGTAGTGAGTACAAGAAGTGAGAACATGTACCCGCATTGGGGACTGCCAGGACCAGGAGAGAAGATGGGCCTTTGTGGGACTCAGTGCAGTCTTGAGAGGTTCCAGCCTGCAGAAGGGGGGGAGGGAGGGGGGGGGGAATCAACCTTTGAGCTGTGTTAAGCCTTGATTAGTATCGAAAGAGACTAGTGTTAATGGAAGGAGTGTTTGTTTGTTTTTCTGGGAAGAAGAAAATACTGAAGCTGTTGGAGTTTGGAGTGGGAATACTGAACAAGGACTATGATTGGTTTTTCCCTATTTTATTTGTTGCTGTTTCCTAATGCTTTTTCTTTTGTACAAATATCAGTAAACTATTTCTATTTTGGAGCACACCTCTGGCGTGGATAGTCCCTTATTTCATGGAGGTGTCCCTTGGCCCAGTTTAGGCCCTGCAGGTTGTCCTGCCCCCCCCCCCCCCAGCCTATGGCCTGAGAAATTGTTTCTCCCACCTTGGGAGAGCTGCCCCAGTGCTTCCCAAGGCAGGGCGGCTGACCCCTGATGGAGCAGGGGTCACATTTATTTTTTTTTTTTTTCATTCTTATTTTTGCTTTTAACAGTAGTATACAAGCTGACACTTGAAAGGGGAAAAAACAGAAGGCAAAGCAATAAGAGTTAGCAAGCAACAGCTTAAACATGCAATAAACAATCCTAGTGCTCTATTTAAATCCATACATATAGAGAAGAGGCCCTGAAACACACAGAGATGGGAGAAAAAAAGAAATGAAAAAAAAAAAAAAGAGAGAAATATCTTCCAAGAGAACATATAATACAGATAGCCAGAATATAACCCCATGTACCCATATCAACCCTATAGCCAGTACTTCAAGCAGGTGGAGACCCTCCACTACTGGAGATCCTGGAATCAATGAAGGAGCAAAGTTGAAAGAGCTCAAAAGAAATACATTTCTTGGAAGGAAATATAACAAGACATTTACAGGGAGAACATAAAAGATAGCAAACCGGGTATCCATTTTCCTGCTATATATTCAACATTTATAAGCTACTGTAATCTACAATTTACTAGCACAAAATAAATATCAAGGTTCAATAAAATATGAATGTATGTTTATCCTGTCAATTTTCAGTTTTAATTGTGATGCATTTCTAGTAGCTAATGATATGCTCAGCCTTGAAATAACTGTTCCAAGAACTTGCTCTGCTCTTCTCTTGGGGTCAAGAAAAAAACTTTTGTTACGGCTGTGGGACCTGCAAGGGCTGGTGAACCCCCACAGGGAGAAGCCAGGACTTCAGGACAAACACAGACAGGACTAAGGATCTCTGGCCTATACCAGCCTCCGCCCCCACAAGTTGAGCCCTTGCAGACTTAGACTGTGGCTGATGTAGAGGTGCAGGCAGTGCAGGGCTAGAGACAATGCAAAGCTGGACTCAGGAAGACAAGGACCTGGAGTCTGGAGCTAGGTGCAAGTAAATCAACAAAACTCACCTCCACAATGAACAGAGCCTTTTCTCTAGCCGGCCCCACCCTCTGGAACTCCATGCCACCAGACCTACTCACTGAATCCTCAACCCCTAAATTAAAAAAAAAACTAAAAACTTGGTTGTTCCTCCAAGCCTACCCATCCAACATGAACCTCTCTCCGAATGTTATCTGATCCGTCCTCAGTCGTCCGTCCGTCCCCCCCCGCTCACCTCTCACCCCTTCTTACCCCCCTTTCCCTCCGCTCCTAATGTAATTCCACTTATTGTTTATCAAACAGTATTATATTATGCCATTCTCAATCTTTTATTAAACTTTGTGTAAATATCCTTTTGCCTCCCATCCACCTAAGCAGCACCCCCTCCAGAGGTGCTTGCTCCTTGTAAATTATAACCATCTGCCTACTCCTTGTAATTTATAGCCATATTTATTTAGTTGTTTTTGTTTCCTTAATACCACAGTTACTGTTCAATGTAAAGGCTTCGCCTAAAGTTATTAAGTTACTTGTAAACCGATGCGATGTGCAAACGGATGTCGGTATATAAAAGGTTTTAAATAAATAAATAAATAAATAAATAAATAAAATAAGTGTGGAACTCTGGAACAGCCTGGAACACTGGAACAGACAGACCAGGACAGACAAGGACAGGACAAGGAACACAAAAGCCCAAAGGCAACAGACTAGAAAGCAGACCAGAGAAGGTCACCAGGCAGGACTATAGCAGAAGGCCAGAAAGGCCACAGAATAAGGCAAGGGTAAAAGGCTTGAGAAGGCCAAAGTGCAGTCCTATGCAAGGCAGGACCAAGCAGAGACCTAGGGAACTTAATGACAAGACAGTAAGCAAAGCCAGAGGCAGGGTTAAATAGGCAGAGACCTGCTAAGTCATGGGATCATGGAGGCTATGACTGGAGTGAGAGTAGGAGCAGCTCTATGGGGGCCTTTGGTGGTTGGGAGGCTGTATAACAGGCAGGATCACAACTTTTTTCTGTTCTTTTATCCAGTCTAAGAAACCTAATTGTCTGTAGATCCACAGGGTCTTTTCTCCTTGTTCTGAGTATACACAGACAAGCATAGTAGCTGCCCAGACTTAGGGTCAGTTGTATTGAAAGGTTGTTCTCATTTTCTAACCCCATCCAAAATTTATACACCTGAATTTCAGCTGCTTCAGAAGTCATTGGCCAATTGAAGTGCTTAGCAGGGCATGTGTTGGTTCTGTCAAGAACCAACACATGCCTGTGATGTCTGTGATGTTTTTGGCTCTCAGCACTTCCTGTTGCAATTTTCCCAGTTTGGGCTTTTGTGCTTATAGTTTTATATGGCTCATAAGTGGCTGGTATTTGGTGCTGGGTATCACTCAGTGGTTAGCCAGTTCATAGACACCTGTTTGAGTGGCATGTTGTTAAGAACATGCCATACTGGATCAGACCAAGGGTCCATCAAGCCCAGTATCCTGTTTCCAACTGTGGCCAATCCAAGTCACAAGTACCTGTGGACAGCCTTTTCAGATACATGAGTTTTCTATCATATTCTGATTGAGTTCTGCACATCAAGATGATACCCTGGAATCTCAGCAGCTCATTGTCAGGTCTGATTGGATGACAAATATATTTTTTGCTTACAGAATGAGTTCAGTATCAGACCGTACTTGATCATTATAGCCATTAGAAGTAGTCAGCAGTACTTTCCATAGGTCTGCATCTGCCATTAGTTGTCTAGATGTCTTCCACTACCTATAAAGGCTCCAGCTTGTGAGCACCTCATGCTGGTGATTCACATTCTTCTCTGATATTTTGGTATAATATTTTAAAGCAACTGAACTCAACCCTATAAAGCTCATATTCCCCCCCACATACCACCACCACTGGGTTCCTGCTGTAGTTTGCAATTTCTGTACAAGACAGGAAATGTGTTACGATTCAATGAAACAGGGAACCCTTGGGCCGCAGTGACAAGGTATAAAGGCTTACCACGGTTGCTCGTCGGCGGGAGATGGACCTCAGGACTGGCAGCCGGGGTTACCAGCAGGGCAGTGGGATAGACAGTCCGGAGTCGAGGCGGCAGCAATGAGATGAAGTCCAGTATCCAAGCAGGGTCAAAGGCAGGCAGCAGGCAGCAGGCAAGGCAAAATCCAGTATCCAAGCAGGGTCAAGGGCAGGCAGCAGGCAAGGCAAAGTCCAGTATCCAAAGCAATCAAAGACAGGCAAGCGAGGCAGACGATACACCAGACAGGACCTATTGCAAGGCATTGGAGCAACCTCAGAAGCCTCCTTAAGTAGACCAGAACAGGAAGAGGTTCAAGTAGACTTCCTGCCACGGTTCCTTTAAGAAGGGGGAGGAGCTGAGCGCCCGTGTTTGGCTGGGATTGAAGCTGGCCTTGCAGGAGCTGTGCTGACAGCTCCCTGACGGCTCTGACGTTGAAGAAGGCAGTGCGGGGAGCGACGAGAGAAGCTGATACTGCTGCCACCTGCAGGTGTCCGAGGAGGCCGTGGGGAGTTGAAATAACCATGATGCAGGGACCGAGTTGCCTGCTCCCAGTCGTGGCCATCGCAGCCAGTAAGTGCGGTCGGCAGTGGGGGTTGGTCCCCGCCGATCGTAACAAAATGCTGTTCACTGACTTGTCTTTTAAATATGAAACATAGCTAAAATATCTAAAACTAACTGCTGACAATTAACAGTGGATGCTAGAAATGTTTAATTTGGAAATTAATAAAAAAGTCATGATCAGGATTGCAATTTTAAACTTTACCCATCCATCCAAGGATTTTCTCATGTCCAATGTTTATCCAGTGGTAGTAAGCGGAGCCTGGAGTTTGAGTGGGGGAGGAATGACAAAAGTTCCCCATTTGTTTCTTGGGCTTTGCTATTTTTCCACAAGCTATGGAGGATCATTTTTATGGACTATGGGACTCTGAAAACTAAGGTTACAGAGCCGTTCACATCACTAAGGTTACAGAGCCGTTCACATCACTTCCACCATTTACTGTCATAGGCAATAAATCATTCAAAATTGGTTCAAATCTAGTTATTTTACTAACAGGCAGTCAGGGTTTTCCGTTTTTGCAATAAGTGCTTTTCTCTATCAATCTGTGAGTGTTATTTACCATGCAACTATTATCAGAGGAAAGAAAGCATTCTAACCTACTTTACTTTCCTTTTACCCAAACATTAATTCCCACATGCATTGTTTATTATACTTGGCCGTCTTTGCTGCTCTCTGACCTGCGGTTAGAGCAAGCAGAAAGCAGCCTTCAGAAGTCAGACATCCAGATACTCCATGATTTACTACTATTCATTTTTAAAGCACTACAGTACACAAGCAGCATGCTACAGATACATACAAAAGATTGTAAGCTCCATGGAGCAGAGACTTATCTAGTCAAGTACAACAATCAAGAGTCTGTAGGAGGCATATTTTATGTAGACAGTTCAGGATTTACAAGCAGCCTCAAAAAAAGGGGAGTTTTTAAATTGGACTTGTATATGGCCAGAGAGGGAACATGATGTACCATATAAAAGTATGAGAACAGAAAAAATAGCACGTAAAAAAGGATCCATTTTTTTTCATCTTTAAAGTATTAGAGTTTTAAGCTAGTAGCATGTCACATTTGTTGGGGCCAAATTTCTTTTATCCGGGAAGTACTACAATGTTAGCTCTGCAGTACTGTATCAAAGTGCTATTAATATTATTTCTTGTGTGATTTACTTTACTGAAACAAACATTTTGACATTGTGCAAAATCTTAATGTAACCCCTTCCTTCGAGGACCTCCCAGAATGCAGGGGGATGCTGTTGTCCCCACGCCACACTTACTCTTGATTTCTCTCTTCACACACAGACACAGTTCACTTGCCCTGGGTGTTGGGGAGAAGGATGAACTTCCAGGGCTTTAGACTCACAGGGGTGGGCACCAACAAACAGTCTCTCCATGGTTGCTCTCGCTCATGTGTACTCACTATTCCGATGTCCTTGGACACTCTGCAACCAACAACACGCAAAGTCCAATTCACAACAACAACAAAATCTCAAGGTAAACTTCTCCCAAAAGTAAACAGTCCAAAATTGCCTCTTTCTCCGTTCTATTAGCTGTGTCAGTGGCCTTTAGGATGGCAAACACTAGGAGAAGATCCAACCCTCCTGGGTGGTAGAGAATGGTCTCCTATTGGGCCTGGGATCTCCTCTCTCTCTGATGGTAACAACAGGACTTCTGGTGATAGAAGGTCCCCAAAAGTGTTCAAAAATCTTAAATCTCTCCTCCTTCTCGGTGGACAGGAATTAGTGGCAAAATTTCCTCCCACAACAGGAACAAAACTCTCTGGGAAAAATCCTGCTTTCTGCTGCTCTGTTGGGTCACTGCTGTCCCTCCTTAGCTGGGCAGAAGGAACTGCAGGGCCTTCTCCTGACTTCCCAAGGCAGGGATGATAATCCTCCTTAGGCAAACTTCTCAGAAAGCAAAAGCAAACTTCTCAGAAAAACAAAACTCTTCATAAAAAGAAAAAAAAACAAAAAAAGTCTTCTACTCCTGTAAGACATCCCTGGCCAAGGCAGACTCTTTTTTCCTAGTTCCACTCTGGGGGCCTAGTATGGGAAATCTCTTTTGCAATTCTCCTTTACTCCCCATAATGCTATTAAAAAAAAAAAAAAAAAAAGATACCTCGCCTTATCAGACTGTGTAGCCCAAAGGATGAGGAGAATTCCAAAACTGCAGCTGAAAGCCAAACCAAAACCCACAGAAAAACCACGCTGTTCCACATGCACGTCCTGCTTTTATGGTGCACTGCTAACCAATCCAGGTGCCTGTAGTGATGGTCTTCAAACTCCTCTCCCTTTCTAAAATCCTAGCCTAGAGCTTAAGCCAGGAACCAACTAGACAGTGGAAACCTAGGGGTCCCTACATTAAAATAAACAACTATAACAAGAAACAAAGCAGTCAATATACCATTATTTAGTTTTAGGACAAAAAGGATTGTATTCCAATTCACAGAATCACATATGTCAAAGTCTTTGGGGTTTGTTTGTTTTTTGGCTCAACTCATAAATAAAAGCTTTTTTAGTCAAATTAAAGAAAAAAAGAAACAAACACGTACACCAGACTACTTGACCCCTAAAACCCTTACGTTCCTTTCTACTTCATTTTATATCTGTCACGTAGATGCAAATATTCAGTAGGATGTTTAGAGAAAGTTATCTGGCTACATTTAGCCGGATAATTTGTACAGTATATTCAGCGGGATAAACGTCTTGCTGAATGTACTTGGTTAAAGTTATCCGGCTACATATAGATGGACAACTTTAACCCTCATCGGACAGTAATTGAATATGGCTACTTAGGCCTAAAGTTATCCAGCCTCTTGTGGCTGTATTACTCACCATTTACCCGGATATCTTCAGAGATATCCGGGTAGGTAGCATGACTTAGAAAGAAAAAAAAAAGCTCTGAGTTGCTGGTCTCCATCCTCCCCGCAAAAAATGCTGTAACTGTCCCTCCTGTGCCCCCACACTCATCCCCGGCTGATATCCTCCCACCCACCCATTACCTTCCAAAGGGGCCCACTGTTTTCTGTGCCGGGATCGCTCTTCTCAGCAATCCCAGCAGCTTCTAGCATAAAGTAGGCTATTACTTACGTAATGCTTCCAGCGTCCCTTAGGTAACAATGCTGGGCGCATACTGATTAGTGCTCCTATCCTGGCAATGTTCCATCCACCAGCTGGGTTCCCTTTTGCCTCTGGGCAAATACTCTGCCCACAAGCTATTCCCTGATGGTTTCTGGGCACACACTACAACTTCACAACAACCTAAAGTAGCAGAGATAACAGAAAGGCATTTAAGGACTGCTTACTAAATGGCTTGATTTTTGAATGGTTTTACAAGCATTTATTTTTTCTAGCTAGATTATTGCAGTTCTTTGTTATCTGGTCTTCCTGCTCATATTCTCCAACTCCTCCAGACTCTGCAAAACTTGGCTGCCCGTCTCCTCTCCAATACACCTGTTTGTGTTCTTCAATCTTTATACTGGCTTCCTATCTCATTCCGAATTCAATATAAACTTGCAATCACTGTCCATAATATGCTCCATGACATCTCCTCCACTTGGATCTCCATTATGCTTAAACCATACACATCAATCTGATTGCTTTGATTCTCTGGTCAATGCCTTGACAGATCTTCAGCAAAATTTGCTCACCTGGATGAAACTAGATAAAGGGCCTTCTTGATAGCTGCTCCCACCCTCTGGAATTCTCTTCCTTCTGATCTGAGATCCACCAGAGATACTAATGGCAGGATTTTAAAAGTCCTGCACGCATAAAATCCAGGGTTTATGCACATGGACGGGCCTTGCGCTCGCGGTGCGAATTTTCAAAGAGGCCCGGCCAAGTGCATAAAGTCCGTTACGCACACAAGTGCTGGGCCTCTTCAAAGGGGAGAGCTGGGGGGCGGGGCCTGGGCTGAGACAGCATCATTGTACACTGTCCCGATGACTCGCACACCAGCAGCTGGCCAGTATGCGCAACTTACTTCAGCTCCGGCCCTGAAGTAAGTTGTAAAACAAACAAACAAAAAAAAAGATAGATAAGTAGGGTTTAGGGGGTGGGGAGGAGAGGGGAAGAGGGAGGGAGTTCAGGTAGGTGGGTAGGGAACTGGGGAAGGCCCAATTGTGTCGCTGTATGGAAATTACAAAAGTTCACCCCCCCTTGTGCGCGCTGCCCGCACATGCGTGCATGGATTGTAAAATCTGGTGCACATGGATGCGCGGCCATCTGATTTTGTAACATGCGCGTGCTGGTGCACGCGCATGTTACAAAATCAATGCGTCCATTCGCGCGCGCCGGGAACCGTACACACATGGACGCGCATGTGTATGTTTGAAAATCTACCCCTAAGCCCTTCACAAAATCCTTCAAAACCTATCTTTTTAAAATGGCTTATAATAGCTCTTAGCCAATTGTGTCCCTTTTGTTGATTTGTATTTTATAACTGTTTTATATAATTCAGATATTTTATCTGAATATTTGAACATTTTGTGTGCGTTTTATTGTACCCCGCCCTGAACCATGGAAGAGCAGGTATAGGGAGATATCTCATGTTTACCACTGCATCATCAAATATGAATCATAAGAGCCAAGAAACTGACAGTACCCAAGCACTGTCAAAGAAAGAAAAAGACTTTTACCCAGGTGAACTTTAAAACTGCACTGTCTCAGTGGAAGATGAAGAACTTTTGTCCTGTTACATTGAAGGATACCTTAACAGATCTGCCTGTTTGCATGTTCCTGTGTCAATAGGAGCAAAGCAGACAGAGAGCCTATGACTTAAGCTCTTAAACAAGTGTCAGGGATGAGCCAAGGTGAGTCCATAGTTCGGGGGGGGGGGGGGGGGATTTGGAGACAAAGAAAAATGCTGACACTGGCAGACAGTTGACATGAAGATGTGGCAGTTCCCCCCCAAATAAATTGGAGGGGGAAGAAGACCTGCAACGTGGCAGGACCCCCTCCAAAGTAATGGGGGGGGGGGGGGGAAGAAGACCTGCAATGTGGCAAAAGATCCTCCACCCACCATGAGGTTATGCATGAGATTATGCATATTTATCAGCTGGGAAGTATAAGACAGGGGGACAAAGAAGGAAAAAGAGGGAGCGACCCTGAAAGCAACAGGAGGAAAAAGCTGAAGCGAAGGACCCCTGAAAAAGTAAAGGGGAAAGGAAGCACAAATCCTGGGAGAAAACCTGGAGAGCGAATCCTGAGAAAGCAAGAACCTAGGCTGAAGCATCCCTGGAAGCAAAAGAGGAGCCTGAAGCAGACCAGCAATCTCTGCAATTGAGAAGGGAGAAGACTAGGTATGGCCCAGAGTCCAGAGAGAGGAGGTGCCTGCTCAAGTGCGAAGAATGACACAGAGTCTGAGACGGTGAAAGGCAAGAGTGAGCCCAGACAACTGGCAAGTACCAGAGCCAGAAGCCTGTCTCCTTCCATGATTGCCTGCCTGCTCGGCCAGTACCAAACCCAAGAAGCAAGCCTCTCCCCTGCCCACATTCTCCAGCCTGAGTCTGCTTTAGAGGTGAACAGAGGTTCACCTGAACTTGGAATTAGAGGTAGGTAAGTTAGCCATAAGTGTTAATGTATTAAGCAGGCTAAGGTTTATGGCATGTCTGTTACCACACATGATACAGATCTTTCTTTCGGGAAAACTGGTGCTTAGTGGCCAAGATGTTAGAGACAAGGAATTTTTGTTATTTTCTAAATGCTATATCCTGTCAAATCTGATAAATAAAAGTCTGTTTCTGAGGAGAATATAAGTTTTTTTCCTGACATAGGATCATAAGTAAGGTGGGAGAGCAGCAGGCAGTGTCTTGTAGCAGACAGATCCCTGCACCCCTAAACTTGCTTACACAGATAATAAATATTTTAAATAAAATAAATAGCAACTCACTTACCTGGGTCATTAACCAGTCAAACACAAAGCTAATAAACTTAAAAGTTTATTAGCATGGATTGTATTATTAAAAATACAGAACAGGAAAACATAAAAAGATTTAAAAGAACTGCAACACAACAGACAAGGAAAAAGAAAAGGGATTTTCACAGTAACACTGTCTTCAACACTTAAATTAAATTGTCTACAAAGTTAAACACTGTGCCTTTCCTCAATCAGATCTGAGGGTCCAGTGTAATATTTTCCCATCAGAACACAGCTGTATCGTAACTCAACTGTCACTCTGCCTCTTCTCACAGTGTGATGCAGCAGCTCATTCTGCCTTAAAGATTACCCTGTCAGCTTCAACTATTAGTGCTGTAGAATATTGTACTGTTATGCTATCTGCTGTTACCTTAATATCAGTAGAAAATAAGGAGTTTTAAAAGGGAAAGAAGTTTCATAAGGTAGAAACATGATTACATTAACACCTGAAACCCCTGTTTTGCCACCAAGGTGAGCAATAAAAAAAAGTTGCTGTAACTCAGAATGATTTCATAGAGATAGGCAATCCCCAGTCCCTGTGTATACCATCCACTGAGACTTTAAGGATATTCATTAGGGAGACTGAAGGTTGCCTATCCCTGATTCATGTAATGATATACTTTTTTAAAGAAAGGAATAGCAAGTTGTAATAACTTGGACCAGGAAGATATAGCACCAGAAATAATAAGAAACTATGGTCATTAATGTTTTGGGAATTGTAGCTGGCCTGCATTACATTAAACTGTATAAACACTTTACTCTGGTTTGCATTTTTTGTTTATTCTGAAATTGTAAAGATGGTTAGTGAAAATAGAAATATTTTGGAGTCTTCTGACCTAGCAGTTTCCTCCTATTTCTTTGGGCTTTGACCTCAATTGAAACCAGGGCTGGGATCTGGCACCATGATCCTTCATTTTCAACTACCTGTGAACTTTTTCTTATACCTCTTCCAACTTGCTTGACTCCAGTTATTGCAGGGATGACTCTACCAGATCTCCTCCCAGAAACTCTAATCATGGTCCTTAAATCCAGCCATTAGGTGATGCTGTTACACAATCATTATGGCTCTTTCTCCCTTCCCCCCTGGGGAGGGAGGGGGGGGTGATTGTGAATCCTGCCACTGCAGCATCCCAGCCCCCAGCAGACCCAAGCCAAATATTGAAGCCAGGTCCCGCAACATGGCAACGTGCAATACTGCTGGCGAGCCACCAGACCAGCCTGCATGTATGAATGTCTATGAAAATTAAGTGAAACCTACTTACACACATATTTGCCATTTTGTTACCCACACGTATGCTTATCCCAGGACCCCTGCACACTGTGAGAGAATCTTAGTTCTTCTCACAAGACTTCAACAAGTGCCATGAGATGCAAGAAGCAAACATGGAGAGTGAGTGGAAAAGGTGTGTGGGGGGGGGGGGGGGGGGGGGAGAGAGAGAGACAGAGGAGATAGATAAGAAAGAGATCTGTAACACATTGAAGAGGGTCAGGAAAGGTTAAGGAAAGCTCCTCACCAGGGAAGCAGATGTTTTTATTTAAAAAAAAAAAGCACATCTGAGACACACACACACAAAAAAAAAAATGCAAGGTGCTGTCTGATACACAAGCTTTCCTTTAAACGAAAACTCAGTTACTTTGTTTCAGTAAAACACACTTCAGGCCACAAGTGGAGTAATCGCACCAGATCAACGATATGTAGATTCCTGGAGCAACACCTAATTTTGTTAGAAAACACAATATTCCAGCTATTAGTCCACACTGACAGCTCAATAATCGCTTATTGTGAGAAATCGCAAGGTTATTTAGCTCAGGGTCTGAATGCTGGGGGTCCATAATAAGCACATAAATCATACTGAAGTAGATTGATCTTCCTATACGTTACAACTGAACTAGAAAGAACAGATCCCTGCAATAGGTCATTTACTAACAATAGTAACAGTTAACTTACGGTCTTCTTTCCACACTATGGGTGAAATAGCAGTTAAAAGTTTTGCATTTTGTTTTCTTACTCTTGTAATCATGCAACTAAATATATACTGCACTTCTCATTTCTGGAATCATTAGTATAGACTCTGGAATATCACTGGTAAATGAGAAGCAATTATAAAACAGCTTCAAATAATATACTTGGATTTCCTCTCGTTCTCCATGATAATATTGCCGTCGTAATCATTTTGGTTCCATTTTGCTGACCAGCACTAGCATCGCCCCCAGATCTGTAAATTCATTCCAGCTCATTTCTGTAGTTATGAGTGAGAAATAACCACTGGAGACATGAGGTGTTAATGTACATCATGGCATATCTTGACAGCAAGGTCAATATTAAGACCCTTTCTTCCAGTGGATTCTAAAACCCACCTCCCGTTTTCAAATGACCTTTAGTAGCATGGTGGGAAAAATGGATACTTTCCAGGTCAGCATACCTTCATTAACTGCTGGGATGTGCATTTCCAGAATCTCAAAGAGTAAAACATATGGGACCATTCCTGAAGCTACAGGAAATGCCATAGGGCTTAGCAGCATAAGTTATGCATTAGTTATTTTATTCCAGTCCTAGTGTAGGAGGTCCTAATTTTGCTTTTCTCCTCCATCAAAGGCTATAAATGTAGCTTAACCCATAAATACCCCCTACACCCAGATTTATGTACACCACCAGTGGAAGACCCAGGAGAAACCTTGTAGTTACAGAGGAAATCCTGAGTGAGTTGGTGTGGAGGTGAATGAGAGAGGAGCTTGGTCTGTGTAGAGATCTTCTACTTGAAATCAAGAATTGAAGACGGTCTATGGATTGGTCCTATCTTTTATTTATGGGATGGAAGCACAATTTGGTCTATGAAGAAATCTGCTGGGGTTTTTTTTTTTTTTGTATATTATTTTATTGAGGTTTTCTGAAATTACACGTTACAACCAAGAAGAGGCAGCAAGTGGTCTTAGAGTAAAGGGGCAACAATAAGAAACATCATCTGCCTAAGTATACAGATCTATGTTAACCTAATGACAGAAACAACGAGAACCATCGCCAGCATAGAAAAACATAACAATGAGCAAGAGTATTCATCGTAGAAATACAATTATCAAGAAAGCCTTGCATATTTTTATTACATAGCTTACAAACAATGATATGGCTATAGTCGACAGTGAGGGTTGAATCTGAAATCTGCCAGAATGTGTAGTGGACACAGATTGGAAACCTAAACTAGTCAGCAGGCAAAGAGAGAATATCTCTGTGTTTCAGCACAGCTAACAACTGACATCAGAGGACTCCAGCCTGAAAACTTTAGAAATGGAAAACCTGTATTGCTACAGCCTGTGCAGTGACCATCTGATGGGCTCAATAAGTAGAATCTAGTTGTGGGATTTTATTTTATTTATTTGGATTTATTACATGGAATATAAGTGCACTAGAAGAATAGCAGCAAAAGCGTGGGTCATCTGCAACTTCACAGCAGAAGGTGTAAACAATTTTAAAATAGCAGCAAAAATCACAATTCAGATGGCAGTGGAAAGGTGCCCAACGAATACCTTCTATGAAACAAGATGGTAAATACCAGTCTTTTTAAATCAAAAAGATAATTAATTTAGCAGCAAGAAGTTTTATAGCAATATGTCAAAGGCATTTGACGTGATGCCAGAGAGTGCATTGTAGTCACTTAGTATCTTTGTGATTTGGGTTTGGCATTAATGGCCTGACTGAAAAGAGAGGCATTTATTTGCTTCCTGAACTGGGAGTAATTCGTATTTCTCAGAGTTCATCTTGAAGGGAGTTCCAGAGGGCTTTTGCTGCTCCTGAGAAGGATCTGTTTCGAGTGTCTGCTCTTTTAATTATTTTTGATGACAGAATTGACGAGGATCCAGCTGAGGATCTTCATGGTCTAGCAGGCATGTATACAGATCGCCTTTCCTGCAGGAATATAGGTCCATCTCCTCTTTGAGCCTTGAATATCAATGCCAACATTTTGAATTTCATCCTGTATGGTAGTGGTTACCAATGAAGTTTTTGTAAGACAGGAGTGATGTGATCATGGGTTTTTTTGGGTTTTTTTTGCATTCTTTTATCAGTTGTGTAGCAGAGCTTTGAATTATCTGAAGTTTGTGGAAGGTCTCATCAGTTAGACCCTTCCACAGTGCATTGCAGTAGTCCAGCCTGGTGGTTACCATAACATGAACCTCATGTATAGGGTTTGTCTTTTTGATGGGTGGATGTAGCTTTTATAAATATAGTAGTTAAAAAGTGGCAGCCCTTTACTGTTGCCTGAATTTGCAGGAACATGGTGAGTTCTGAGTCCAACATGACTCCAAAGTTTTTGAACTGTGTTTTTAATGGGAGCTTATAGGTTCCAAAAGGGATTTTCAGGTTCAGAGTTTGGCTATATTTGTTTTGTACCCAAAGAACATCGGTTTTGTTGGGATTCAGGTGGAGCCTTGTTGTTTTTTGTTAATTCTTGAATGGCTGTAAGACATGTACTTAGCATATTTATAAGTGTTAGCATATCTGGGTCCATTGGGACTTGGACATCATAAATATAGATCAGTTGTGCCAGTGGTATAAGTTGAATAGCACTGGTAATAGTATGGAGCCTGGGGAGACCACACAGTCTACTATCCAAGGTACTGAAATGTTATTGGCAAAATATACAGTTTACTGCCTGTCTGATAGAAAGGAGTTGAACCAGGTTAAGACCTTTCCACTTAGACCTGCATCTGCTAGTCGAGATAATAGGATATTATGATCTACCATGTTAAAGGCTGCTTGACTGGGACAAAGAGGAAGCGCCTAGAATTATGTTGTGCCATGTTATAGGAGATAATGGCATATTTTCAATAATGCTGAAAAGTTTTTATGCAGCTGTGTGACATAAATGGCTTTGAGGTTAAGGAAGACACAAATGCCATTTTTGAGATTTAATGTTATTACATGCATTTTTTTGCCGCAGAATTGACCTGGACTCAAATTCTCTGCATTACTGATGTTGTACACATTGAATTTGCAAGGAAAACCTCCATGCTATTATAATTTCTAAGATCTAGAAACTAACTTATATGTTCTTTTGTTTACCATAGCTACCTCAAAATAAAGCAAGTACATAGGAAACAAGCCAGGCATTATGTAGACATTCAATTAATTGATTTAGATAAGGCTGCTTTGTTCCCTGTCAGAGATCCATTTGTTAAAGTCTCTGGCAAGAGCATTAAAAATGTCAGCATGTCAGAGCCCAAACCAGCTTGAGAGAAACATGACTATAACTAGTCTAAAAAAAAATAGCCACAGAAAACAAAGGATAAAACAATCCACCAAAACAAAAAAAAAAAATGCATTGCGCTTTTAACAAATTCTATTAATTCAGATAGTACTTAAAATAGGAAATGAGTGTTTTTTCTAATCTTTTCACAAGATTGTAAAATTCATGAGGATAAAATGTCAGTTAAATCGAGATCTACCCTTTGATGAAGAGCAGGTCAGTCAAAATGCCATTGCTTTCTTAGTCTCTTGCCCCTTGCCTTTGAAAAGTAGCGTTACTCAAAGTTTATATACATTTTTTAATAAAATACATACTTTTAAAGACAAGATCTTCTCCAGGCTTTGGTGAGTTGTCATTTGTATATGTTTTCTGCATCCTGGGGCTACCTTCCTTGGTTCAGGCTTATTTTTTGACATCTCTCTATCTATAACATGGTAAACTTTATTGGAAATAACAGAGGAATTTTCATCCTTCATTAGAAGAACAGATTTTTCTCAGAAATGAGAAGCTTGTCAGTTTTCTATGTACAAACCTAAACAGTGATGATTTAAATACAAAACAATATGTCTATCTTGTTCAGATTTCACAGAGTATAATATATTTCTTTTGAAAATAGTCACTGTAACCTGTTGAATCCTTTTATGTCGAATGCCAGCCCTTCCACCTAATAAATACAAGATCAGGAAAAAGAGAACTCTCCGAGAAAAGAGCATTTGACCAAATTATTCTCTCTTTGTACCTAGGAATGTCCTTAAAGGGACAGATCAGCTTTGCCTTTTCTTTTTTCTGAATCATGTACCTGCAATCAGTATTTGCACTAACGTTAATTTAGCAGGCTGAAATACTAAAACTAATGCAAGACTTTGGTTATTAACAATTCTGAAGTTGTATTGCAGGATTACATAGTTGGTTTGGTTGAGAGAAAAATCGGAAGTTCATCAAGTGCAATCTTTGTCCAATTGTCTAACAGCTCTCCCTCTATATCATAACCCAGGGTAAAATAGACAATACTCCCATTGTGCCTGACCCCCAAGCATGGCGAGTGATTTTAAATCCTCCAGATTATATTAAAACTCTCTGCCTTTGAAAGAGGTAGAAATTATTTCCACTTAACATTGCCCACTTATTGTTGCTGGGTCAAAACGATCATTTCTGAGATCCATGTACAATCTGTTGATGTATCCTGGAATTGAATCTCCTTTCAGATATCTTTCAAATGTAAATAGCCCCAGTTTGGGCAATCTTTCAGCATATGTATGCCCTTCTGCAGAGGTGGGCGACTACAGGCCATGGACTGTTTGCATTTGGCTCACAGAGGTGAGTTGGGTTCCAGCTCGTGACAGCTACAACATATTACTTCCAGCTGGAAGTGACATCATTGAGCTGAAAGTGATGTTGCTGCTGGCTTGTTAGATCTCTTTGGGAACCCTCCCTCTTACTCTTCAGCATGCCTAAGGGGACACCCAAATCTTCAACAACACTCCCATCCCCCAGGACCAAGCCCTAAACGTTTGCCCGCCCTTGCCTTCATGTCATCTTTATTAGCTTAGTGACTCTTTGTATCTATCTAACATTTGGATATCTGAATCCTATGTGGCTTGATGGATTCTTGCTTCTACTCCCTATTTAATGCATATCAACATGTGCCTAGCCTTGGCTACTGTTGCTTGACTTTGTACACTTATTTCCAGTTTATCATCAACTAAGATCACCTAGATCTTTTTCCTGGTTAGCAAGTGTTGCCCCCATTTATTTTATTTATAAAATTTCTATTCCACCCATATCAGACCCAATTAAAATATTTTACACCTGCCTAATCCTATACCCTCCAAGTACATTATCCTACATTTGCCCAGATTAAATTTCCTCTGTCCATTTGCCTAGGAGTCATAATCCATTTTTACTAAGCAGAGCATAATAGGATAGATACAAGATGTTTAATTGATAGAAATTGATCCTGGAAGTTATTGGTTGGAATATACATTGACCTCATTTTACTAAAATAACATACAACAAAATTAGTCATTTATCACACTTGTATACCACCTTTCTTAAGACCCACAGTGGAAAGATAACATAGCATAACAACCAATAATAATTAACATTGGCAATTGACACAGCATCAAACAAAACAAGGTTAATTGTTTTAAAGAGTTACAGGGTAGCTCTGTGCATGTAAGTAGTGTGTATTTATTTGATTTATAGTCTGCCTTTCAGGGACTTCAAAGTAGCTTGCATGCAGGTGCAATAGGATTACATTCAGGTACATGTGTATGTGCTATTTTGGAAACATGAGTACACACATACTTGTGATGTCACAGGTAAACAGGGAAAAAGAGGCAGTTTTTTAGGGACGCTCTGGGTGGGGTTCAGAGGTTCATGCCTGTTGGAAACAGGATGCTGGGCTTGATGGACCCTTGGTCTGACCCAGCATGGCAATTTCTTATGTTCCTATTTTGTAGGCGGTTTTCTGCATATATTACCAAATTTTTTATGCACATTTCACATCTGCTAATTGAGTCGCAGAACTGAAATCGCATTTGTCTTGTGTGTGCAGTTGTTGGGTGGTAGGAACTGGTGGAGGGTCTAGGAACTAATGGCGGTCTAGGTTTGGTGGAGGAACTGGTTGAGCTGGTGAACTGGTGATTCCAAGCTTGCTCCCAAGTATTTTCATAAGCAGAGTACAGGCATACTTTATAAAATACCTGCCTATTCCAAGCACATATTACAATGATTCTGCATATAAAATGTATGTGCATGCAGCTCCTTTCATTACAAAAACATGCACATACTGCCAAGTCACACATTCTTTCAGGGCAGAGCTAAGTGCTATTTTATAAACTGCGCAGCTCTTGCCGCTTGGTTTATAAAATATTATTGTAACTTTTGATGCACCAATTTATGCACATACGTACACACTGTTGAAAATTATCTTCTAAAAATACAGTAATATATAAACTACTGTACATATAAAAACACAAACATACATAAAAACAGAACTATTAAAATAAAAAATATCATAGAACTATATAACAAACCGCAAACATCACCCAGATATGCAAACGAGCCACCACCACCAATTAAATATTTAATTGTAAAAAGGCCCCTTTCTATAATAGATAGCAAGGAGAAGAAAACTGCAATCTCCAGTTAAGCAACGTTGAGAAAAACTAACTTTAAAAAATGAGTTTTCAATGTCCATCTAGCATGAATCTCCTTAGGCAAATTATTCTATAACCAGAAGGTTACTGAGAAAATAAGGCCACTTCCTGGTCCTCTCTAACAAACTGTTGACGAAGTTTGGAGTCCAAGAATAGCATCCAAATCTGACCTGAATACCAGGAAAGGGTATCAGGTATACCAGCTTTTAAGACTCAGCCTGCATGTACAAGACCCTGACTATATAACCTCCACAATAACTTACTGTACAACCAAGTAGGCAAGTACAAGGTCAACTGTACGGTCATATAAAATGCATAAAAAAGTAAAGTTACAAAATGTTTGATGCCCTGCTACTGAAGAGGAATTTCATACCTACTGTAGCAAACAGTAAAGGCAATTTTGATTAACTATGGTTCAGATTACGTGTGTCATTCAGGGCAAGATTAACACTTGTAATTTGCCCCTAAGTATTGAAGTGAGGAGTGGGGCAGTTTTGCTCTCTGAAGTTGTGCTCCCTCCTGTGAAGTTACAGGAAAAGGAGAAAGGGTGTTCGTCCCCCTCTGAAGATGCACCTTGATCAATAGAGCTGCGTCTTCCCTGCAGATAATTCCCTACTCCCCTCAGATCTGCCCCCTTACAGACACATGGCAATCCTCTGCACATAAGGTGGCCCTAGGTGGGTGCTTATTCTGCCTACTGAGAAATCGAGCTCAAGTTTCGTTTACATGTTATATGATGCATTCAGGCCTCTTGAAAATCCAATTGAGTATTGGCCAAGCCTAATTATACATTTCACTAACAAGCTGCACTGGATGGACTTTACCAGGGTCCCGAGTAAGACCTCATCTTGTTGCATGTGTCACTCACAAAGAATGATGTTATGGACAAGAAAGCTCTAATAAACCATTTATCAGTTTGGGTTTCTGTGTCACTAAAAGCATTTCTATGAGAGTAACACATGCATGGATTTCAATTAGATCACATTACATCATGAGTCTAACAAGAGAGTAGACAGAAAAACAAAAGGTTACTGGCATTTTCAATATATCCATTTTGATATTGTTATTTGTCTCTTTATTTAATACTAGCAGCTAGTAGGATAAGGTCATTTAATGCACAAAATCCCATCTGCAAAGATATCTCGCAGACAGTCTGGCAAAACAGAAACTCAGCATTACTCAATTACAGCAGGACATCATTAGCAGAATTAAACTGAAATTGCACAACAAGGAAAAAAAAAAAGAGGAAGGTTGACATTTTAAACAATAGAAAATCTGGAACAGAGGCAAAAATTCATAATATCTTGGGGGAGGAAGGATACCAGCTTAACTGCTATAAACCTTTCCAATTTACACAAATTCGAATTGCCAAAAGCAGTTTTACTAGAGCCAGGGTTGGCATCATTTTAGTTTCTGTGACTACTTTCCTTGTCTGAGTTGCAATCATTCTGGAAACTTTTCAGACCATAATTACTATTGAAAATGGACTAAAAGTTATCCAGACTTATCCAAGTGAATCATTATACTGAGAAAAGGGAGGAGGGAACGGAGAAAGGTCAGGTTTTAATTCATAGATCCAGTAGCATTTAGGAGGCTCAAATTCACCTTGAGACATACTGAAACCTTTTACATTGTTGATACATATACTGGTACAGGGGTCAGGAACCTTTTTGGCTGAGAGAGCCATAAACGCCACATATTTTAAAATGTAATTCCATGAGAGCCATACAATATGTTTAAAACTAAATACAAGTAAATGTGTGCATTTTATGTAAGATCACACTTTTAAAGTACAATAAGTCTCTGAAAATATTACACCAGGCCTTAAGACACCAATACATCTCCTATTAGGAAAACGGACCAAGTCAGGCTGCTATAGAGTCCTACACAGAAACTACACGCCAGCAGAAAACCTCACCTGAATCACGTGCTGTCCCTCACCTAACATAGAATAAAGAGACCAAAACGCATAACAAGAAGCATGCAGACAAAAACTGAATTGGAAACTGCAACAAGCCAGAGTCTCTGTATGCAGTATAACAAAGGAAAAAAGAAACATCACACATCCTTATAAAACAAATCAAGAAATATAAAATCATCAGCAGTAAAACTGTACTAACAAAAAGAACATATTTCGAAACAGCTGATGAGTGGAATATCCAATAATTAAAAACTCATATAAAACATTTCCAGATACCAACAAATATTTCAAAATAGCAGAACACAAAGATCCAGTAATGAAAAATAATAAGGATACAAAAATTTTTTTGCTCTGCATACCTGGGAACGTTTGATATCCAGGTGTTCTGAGATTGTTCTGAATTAGCAGGAGGTGGGGTGGTTTGCTTGGAACTTTCTCCTCTCTCAGTCACATACCAGCGCTCTCCCTCTCACACTGGCTCTCAATGACACACCTATACACACATGCTCTCAGTCACTCACATATACAAATGTTTTTTCTCTCTCACTTATATAGGCTCTTAATTACACATTTACACACATGCTGTCCTATCTTTTCACGCTTACACACACACAGGCTTTCAATCACATAATACATGCTGTCTTTTTCTCTCACACACAGACTCTCATTCATATGCTTACAAACATGTCCTCTCTTTCTCTCATTTACACACAGGTTCTCAATCACATACTCACATGCTCCCTCACCTAAATCAGCTCTCAATCACACACAGACACACATGGTCTCTCTCCTCTCATTTAAACACAGGCTCTCAATCACATACTCACATGCTCCCTCACCTAAATCAGCTCTCAATCACACAGACACACATGGTCTCTCTCTCTCATTTAAACACAGGCTCTCAATCACATACTCACATGCTCCATCACCTAAACCAGCTGTCAGACACAGACACACATGATCTCTCTCTTACTTATACACACAGGCTCTTAATCATACATACACATGATCTCTCTCACACACAAAGGATCTCAATCATACACACATACTCTTTCAAACAAACAGGTTTTCAATTACAAACTTACACATACAGGTTCCCAATGGTAAACTTACATTCATGCTCTCTCTCTCACAGGCAGGATCTCAATCACAGACATACTCTCTTTCACATATACAGGCTCTCAATCATTCACATACATGCAATCTCTCACTCACACACACAGGATCTCAAACACACATGCTTGCTCGCTCATTCACTCTCTCTCTCCCCCTCCCCGGGAACTCGCCGGCAGCAGCAGCCACCTCCCAACGCTAACCTCCTTCATTTTCAGCCCTCGCGGAGGCGAAGGCGGAGTCCCATCGGCCGCGGTTGAAGATTTTCATTTTCCTCCGAGCCGCGCTGCAGTCTTCTTCCCGTCGGACACTAGCGTGCCTGCGCGGGAAGGCACCCGTGCAGGCACGCTAGTGTCACCCGTGCAGGCACCCGATGCTCTCCACGTCCTCTTCCCGCGGCCCGGAAGAGGACGTGGAGAGCATCGGGTGCCTGCGCGGGAAGACCCCGCGCAGGCACCCGATGACTCCAGCGCTGGCACCCGGCTGACACCCGATGACTCCCGCGCAGGCACCCGGATTGACTCCAGTCGGCGTGCTCTCTTCTCCTCCCCCCCCCCGCGGCCCGGAAGAGGAAGTGGTGAGCATCGGGTACCTGCGCGGAAAAAGAGACCACGCTAGTGTGGTCTCTTCTTCCCACGCAGGCACCCGATGCTCTCCACTTCCTCTTCGGGCCGCGGGGGGGGGGGGGGGGGGAGGAGAAGAGAGCACGCCGGTGCCGCTGACTCCAGCTGTCCTGCCGCGTTCCGCCCGGGCTGACAGCATTTTAAGCCCGGGTGGCGGAGGACCGGGGAGCAGCTGGGTCAGCGGGGAACCGCGAAGTATGGCGACACTTGTCTGCGAGCCAGATGCAGCCCTCAAAAGAGCCATATCTGGCTCACGAGCCATGGGTTCCCGACCCTGTACTGGTATATCAAGACTTTATTCGCTGGAAAAGCTGGAATCGGCCAATCTGCTCCACCGGTTCAAGATTCTCTTGCAAACAAAATCTGGATAAAGTCCCCACATATATATATCTCTCTCTCTCTCTCTCTCTCTCTCTCTCTCTCTCTATATATATATATATAACCAGGCCGATACTGTAAAGTGTGCTCAGCTGAGCGCACTGCTTTACCCGCAGTTGGATGCGCGTCCACCACCCCTTATACAGTAAGGGGTTTGGAGCATCCAAAACGTGCGTCCAAACCCCCTCCCCCCCCCCCACCCCTGAAACTAATAGCGTTCATCACATACAAATCCATTTGATGAGGCTATTAGTCATTTGCTCGGGATACCAAAAAAAAAAAGCGAGGCTGATCCGCACATTTTATGCTCAGAAATTAGCGACTGTCCAAAGTCAGGTGTAATCTCTGAGCAGCCCAAAAAAGTGTACAGAAAAGCAGAAAATACTGCTTTTTCTCTACATCCTCAGACTTAATATCATGGCAATATGAAGTCGAAGGAACCAAAAGGTAAAAAAAAAAAACAACAAAAGATAAAAAAATAAAAATAAAAAAAGAATGTGTCAGCGGGTCAGTCAGGAAACAGACGCTCAATTTTACAAGCGTCCATTTTCCTAACCCGTGGCTGAGCACAAGTAAGGAAAACGGACGCTTGTAAAACTGAGCGTCCGCTTTCCTAACCCGTTCATCTCTCCTGGGTGCCCGCTGCCAAGGAGGCGCCAGGGGTGCGTTATTGCCCCTAGCACCTCCTTTTTAGCGTGACTCCTTATTTACATACAGTATCGCGCGCCCAGGTCACTGGGTGTGCGTTAGAAAAGCAGGCGCTCAACACTGAGCGCCCGTTTTCCCCGTGGACCTTATAGTATCGGCCTGAATGTGCTTAGGAGGAAGTGGTAGCTCTCTGCAGCAGAGGTCCTGAAGGCTCATTTGCATCCGTTTGCCAGCAGAGGAATCCAGAGAACACTGTGCACCATTCTAGGTTTCAGCTTTCAAAGCCCCATGCACTCTTTCTAGCTGCAGAAACCTAAAGGTTCATTTGCATACCTCTCCCAGCATAGGACTCTAGAGGACACCACGAGCTTTCTAGGCTTCAACTTCCATACTATTTCCAGCAGCAGAGAACTGAAAGGCACATCTGCCTACTTCTCCCAGCAGCCCCAGCAGAGAACTCTAGAAAACACCATGAGCCATCTGGTCTTCAGCTCCCACAGCCCAGCTTCCACATCCCCCTTCTTTCCAGCAGCAAAGGATCAGAATGTATGAACCAAAACAACACTTGCTATAAATTTTCAGCAACTGATTCATTTATTTGATACAGCAACATGGTATTAGCTCAAAACAAGAGTCAATAAAGTGTGTAATTGGGTAATTATAAGTAGATTAATTGTAGTCTCGGGAGGATCACTGACAGCCAAATATAAAATAAACCAATAGATTAAAAGTACTTTAGTTTAGTTTGAACTTCCCTATGCCCTTAGAAATTTTAAAGCACTAACAAAATGAACAAAATTAAGATGCAAACAGTAATCCAGCAGTGAGAGGAGCCTTATCCTATCGTTATGATTCCTCCCCACCAGCAGAGGCCCTCAGTGTGCCTCAACACTAATCTGTCCAAGCTTGTCCTCACTGCCCTTGCTGCACCCAAGTCCTAGCCCTTTGTAACCCTGCCTTGCCAGAAGCTCCTTGTCTTCTCATGGTATCACTTCTGGCTCCGTGACATGACCCTTGTTCTTGCCTTGTGACCTATGTGCCTTGTGGGTCTCAGGCCTTCTGTTTTGCCTTGAGGCCCTCAGACCTATCTTGCCTTGTTTCCTGTCTTGAGGTCTTTGGCTTATTCTCTCTTGTATCCTGCCTTGGGGCCTATTCTGTCTGTTCCAAACCTTGCTGCCTTTGGGCTTCTGTGTTCTTTGTTCGGTGTGTCCCTGCCTTGTTGGTCTTGTCCTGTCTGTTCCAGTCCCAGGTCCTGCCTGTATCAAAGTCCTGTCTTTGCCTTTTCTCACCCTGGTCTTATCTAGTTCCAGGTCTTGCTTAGTATCCAGCCTTGCCTTGTCCTGCCAGTCCTACCTTGTCTGCCTTGTCCAAATCTTGCTTGTGTGGACTTACCACTATGATGTACTATCACCGCAGAGACCTACTGACCCCCAGAACCCAAGGGCTCAACCTGTGAGGGAGGAGGCTAGCTAGGCAGAAGACCAGCCCTTGTCTTGTTCTGAGTCTTGCCTGGCAGTCCCGTGCCACTCCCCAGGTAGATTTCCCGGACTCATAACATCTACCAGTTGATGAGAGGAACTCAATACCAAGTGGAATAAGAAATCAGCCAAGCATTAAAATGTTCAAAAACGAATTAAAAACTTGGCTGCTCACAAGAGCATACTCAAACTCAATTAAGAACTAGTAGAATTAAGTAACCTTCTATACATGTTAAATCTCTGTGATTATGATGTTGTAATATCTTGCATGTTTATGTAAATCATTATGATGGCGAAACCGAATGAAGGTATACAAAACACCTTAAATAAATAAATAAATAAATATATATATATATATATATATATATATATATATATATATATACATACACATATACACACACTCTCCTAAGAGCCCCTAGGCCTCTGAGAATGAGTCCAATATCTGGAGGCTAGAGTTGTTGGGGCTTAGCTGGAATGGGGTGGGGCAGGGTGCACTATGGCTGGGAGAAGCTTAGCCTAGAGGGGCTGGCTGTGCTGAGGCTGCTGGGATTTAAAGGCAGGCTATGATGGGGCAGGGGTTGGAGGACAATAATAGGAGCCTCCATGGAATTTACATGGATGGTTGTACTGCAGCTGTGGCTGGGAGGGGTAAGCCTGGGCTGGAAGGGGGAAGGCAGGCTGTAACTCTCCTGGGGCTGCAGGGACAGGGAAGGATGTGATGGGACTGAGTAGTTTGTACCAGGGCTTAGAGCAGGAAGGCAGGCTGTGCTGGAGTTGAGGGAGAGAGCAATTCATAGGGGCCTCTAGAGAATTTCCATGGGTGACAGCTAGGATCAATATAAAAGGTTTGAACTGGGCTCCTACTATGAGACAAATAGTGAAACTGTTCCTGGCACCAATAACATTCTGGTATATATTATCACAAACATTAGCATTTCCAAGCATGTAGCCAGATAGACTCAGGACCAATGGGTTATATGCTCCCCTGCTAGCAGATGGAGACAGAGTCAAATTTCTAAGCTGATATCACCATAGATAGACCCCAGTCCTTCAGTATCTCTCCGTCTCCTAGCAAATGTGGATGTGCTTTCCCTATGGGGATCGCTGTACCCTTTAGAAGAAGGAATTCTACTTTTAAATTGATTGAGAAAAGATTGAACCCTGCTCTCCTGCAGTGATATCCAGAGATCCCTCCACCAGTTGAGAATTCTTGAGGTGATTTCCGAGATCCCTCAGAGGTGTGCCTTGGTCCAGTGGCCGGTTCCCGGTGCGGAATTTGCTGCTGAAGCAGTTGAAAGGCAGCAGGAGCAGAAAGCCGAGCACGGTGGTGACAGCCCAAGCCCTCTCCCCCCACAGCTGGAGACTGTCTCTGTTCTCAGCCAGTAACTGCTGAGTCTAGATAAGTAAAAAAAAAAAAAAAAAGAAGAGGATTCCTCCTGAATCAGAGATGTTGGAGGTGTTTTGGTAAGACTTCCTCCGGTCTCCCTGCTTGGCGCACCATACTGACATCATTCCCAATCCCACTGGGGTAAGGGGAAGTGGGCTTCTGAGCTGGTTGAGCAGCCCCCTTCGGTGGGCTAGGCCCCACGTTAGGCTCAGTAGGCACACCATGTGGAAGGCCATGGCGGCGCTAAATTGCACACACTTTTGTGTGTCTTGTATTGCCCACCAAAGACTGTCTGTACACACGATCCATGCTGGCTGTGCGCATAACGCCATGCACAACGTCACGCACATACGTACATGCACAACTCTCTAGGCACAGGATTTAGGTAAAGCCAGGCATACGGGCTGGGCGAACGTCTCGCCGCGGCCCGCTTAGGTGCCTGAAATCTGTGTGCACAAAATTTTTAAGCACGAGCTGGCTGAACACGCAGCTACTGTTCCTAATAATTCCGGCAGCAAAGAAACATAAGGGCTATTCTCTCTGGGTTGCTTGTCATATTAGGGCTATACAGTCTGACCTGGATTCTTACTTATGTCAGCACTGTGAGGAGACCCAGGGAGAGTTGGCCTTCCCAGACTTTCCTAAGCACGGCTCCTCCCAATAGGAGGATGGGTCAGCCACAACCTTAACCAGAAGTACCCCGGATCTGAGTAATCCCAGGGCTGGAAAATCCAGCGGCACCTACCCCAGTACTTTCTGGGCTAGGCAGGGACCCGGCTGCCTTCTCTTGGGTGGAACTTTTTCAAGGCCTTCAAGCCTTATTACAGGTGCAGTCTGCTTCTCTTGCCCCTGTCCGAATGGAACCCCAGCAGGTAAGGCCTCCCTCTCCCAGCCCTATCGTCAGACCTCGAGACATGCCTCGCCTCCCAAAGGCTATCCCTGGCAGGGACCCAGACAGCACTGATGAAGAAGAGGATCTAGGTTCCTTGGAAGATGGGGAAATCCCACCTGGTTTAGAACCATGTTACTTTTTTCCATAGAGAAGAATTGCTGGCCCTGGTTTCCAGGACCCTGAAGATGCTGGGAGTTCCTGGGGTGGACTCTATGATGGAACCAAAGAAGAATCCCATTCTGGTTTCTCTACGGAAAGCCTTTTGCTATTTTCCAGTGTTGGAAGCACTCCAGGAGTTGATTGACCTGGAATGGGACACCTCTAAAGTGAGTTTTAAAGGTAGAGGAGCATTAGAAGCTCTATACCCACTGGTTCCGGCGGCAAGAGAATGTCTACATTTCCCTAAGGTGGATTCGCTAGTTTGCGCCATCTCGAGGCAAACAACTATCCCAGTGGAGGGAGGAACGGCCTTGAAGGATGCACATGATAGGCAGATGGAGTCCATCCTTAAACAAGCCTTTGACGCAATAGCAATGACCTTACAGATTGCTTCTTGTTGTGCCCTGGTAGCTCATTCGTTCCTGCTCCTCTCTCGGGAGGTGGATGACTCAGGGGCGAATTCCAGAGAGGTTATGGAACTCGCCGCCACCTTTTTAGCTGATGCAGGCTCTGACCTAGTCTGTACCTCAGCCAGAGAAGTGGCCTCAGTGGTAGTGGCCATTAGACAGCTATGGCTGTGAAATTGGTCAGCAGACGCAACCTCTAAGGCAAACCTCATAAAGATGCCCTTTAAGGGATCACTCCTTGTCGGAAGCGAATTGGAAAAGCTGGCCAGTAAATGGGGTGAATCTCCAATACCTCGGCTACCAGAAGATAAGCGAAAGCAGTTACCAGCACTCCTTGCCCATGAGGGAGTCAATCCAGGGGCTCCCAACACTTTCAGCCTTACAGAAACTCGACATTTCAGAGGTCTCGGTCCTTTGGAAGGTCTCAGTCCTTTAGGAGTCGACAGACCAAAAGAGGGGCAGGTTTGGGTTCAGGTTCATCCCGAACCTCCCGATGAAGTTTTGCCGACCCACCCTTGGAACAAGGAGATAGAAGCGGGACAGTCGACCCCCTATCAGCAGTGGGTCGAGATCATGTCGGACAAATAGGTACTGGATGTCATACGAGAAGGATACACGCTGGAATTTCCCAGCACTCCTTGGGACATGTTCATGATGTCTCCTTGCCACTCCCAGCACAAGAAACAGGCAGTGGAGTCCACCTTGGTAAGGCTCCTCATTTTATATGATTTATTTATATATTGTGGTAAACCGGTATTATTGAAATCAGAATATTGGTACACAAAACAAAATAAGTAAATAAATAAATAAATAATTCCAGTACCTGTGCCCCAAGAAAATAAGGGGTGATATTCCATCTATTTCATCGTACCCAAGAAGGAGGGTTCCTTTTGCCTCATCCTGAACCTCAAGAGCATCAACCGACATCTACAAGTAATTCCTTTCCGCATGGAAACTCTGCGCTCCGTGATAATGGCCATACAATTGGGAGAGTTCTTAACCTCTCTAGACCTTTCTGAGGCATACCTTCATATTCCAATCCAGCAAAAACATCATTTCCTATGCTTTGCTGTATTGGGCCACCATTATCAGTTCCGGGCACTGCCCTTTGGCCTGGCCACTGCCCCCAGAACATTTTCCAAGATTATGGTGGTCGTAGTGGCTGCAGTGAGAAAAGAGGGAATCCTAGTGGACCTGTACTTGGACGACTGCTTGATCCTGGCAGAGTCCATGGAAGAGAGTCTCCGGGTGACCAACAGAGTGACCTTCCTGCTTCAGGAACTCTGTTGGGTCCTAAACATGGAATACCTGGGAGTCTGGTTCAACACAAATCAGGGCAAGGTCTTCCTTCCATCCTTGTGGATAAGGAAGTTGATGTCCCAAGTGCGTCGGTTAATGAACACGATATGCCCAACGGTGTGGCGTCAACCCCGGAGGTAGTATCGTGGGCGAGGGCAAACATGTGACAACTTCAATAATCCCTGCTGTCACGTTGGAACCAGCAGTCTCAAGACTATTTGATTCACCTCCACCTACTGATGGAAGTATGTTTCTCAGCTCCAGTGGTGGCTGCAGAAAGCTCACCTGGGCAAAGGTGTAACCCTATCCCCACTCAACTGACTGGTCCTCACGACAGATGCAAGCCTCTGAGGCTGGGGAGCTCACTGTCAGGAACTGGCGGCCCAGGGGCATTGGACCAAGGAAGAGGCACTCAGGAATATAAATCGCCTGGAAGCCCAGGCAGTCAGATGGCATGTCTACAGTTCAGCCACATACTCCAGGTCAAGCGGTCCGTGTAAGGTCGGACAACGCAATACCGGTAGCCTACATCAACTACCAGGGAGGGAACCAAGAGCCAGCAAATATCACAGGAGATAGATCTCCTTATGGAATGGGTGGAAATACATTTACAGGGAGAGTCTGGATTCAGGAGAATGGGTGTTGTCGGCCAAAGCCTTTCAGCTGATGGTAGATCGCTGGGGCCTCCCATCCATTGACCTGCTGGCCGCATTTCATCATGCGACGGTTCCCCGTTTCTTCAGTCGCAGAAGAGATCAGTGGTCCCTGGGATTGATGCTTTTGTTCATATCTGGCCAGAAGAGGACTTGCTATACACCTTCCTTTCATGGCCCTTGCTGGGCAAGGTCATTCGCAGAATCAAGCACCACAGGGGATTAGTCCTTCTATTAGCTCCAGATTGGCCCAAGCGTCCGTGGTATGCGGACATGTGGAGACTGCACTGTGCCTCCCACCACACAGGGACCTGCTTCAGCAGGGACTGGTCCTTCACGAGGATCTGACTCAATTCTGTCTTACGGTTTTGGCCCTTGAGAGGGCTCACTGATGAAGCGTGGATATTCGGTGGCAGCAATTGCCACCTTACTCTGTGTGTGGAAGTTCTCTATGTCCTTAGCGTATGTGCAGGCCTGCAAAGTTTTGGGGCGTTTATGGTTGGTTGAGTACAGTTTCGGTTATCCGTTTTAGTCAAATTGGTTTTAATCAAGTTTTAATCACGTTTTTCAGTAATATGTCCAGAAGAGAATACTGAAGAGCTGAGGTCACTGCAGGGGTGTATCTAGGGTGATGTCAGCTTTGAAACCTGACTCCGTCTTCATCTGCTAGCAGGGGAGCATATAACCCATTGGTCCTGAATCCATCTGTCTACACTAAGTAAAACAAAATTATCAGGTAAGTAATTTCTCCATTTTGTTAAAAATAAGTTGTTTTATCTAGAACAATTTTTTAAAACAAAGATTTAGATATTTTAGAAGGTCTAATTAAAGGATCAGACCATAAAGAACCCTATATTCCATCATGGAGTGTCCTCGACTAGTGGTTCTCTCATCGGGAGGGAGCATGGTCATAGTAGCTGATGGGTCTGCTCACACTGATTATTAGGTATGATAAGGTCTGACCTGTTGGACATAGAGCACATTTTGTGATATCGCAAGCCTGTCATTGCCGTAAGCAAACTAGGGGACAGATGTATTAAGCATTTTTCTCAGAAACATGGGGAAGACAATTTTTCAAAGGTATTTACCCAGGAAACTCCCCTGGGTTGTGAACTGCCCTCCCTTCCCTCAGTGGCCAGAAGCATGAGCACCATTTCACAGTACGCATACTGTTCACTGAAGAAGAAAGGGGCAGGATGGGGGAAGACAAACTGCATATAGTTTGCACCTGTTGTAGAGCAGATTCAAAGACCATAAGTATTTTTGTACCTATGGTCCCTGTCAGCCCTGAATTTTCAAATAGAAAATCCTGCAATATACCTGTGGGATTTGAAAATTGTACCCAAAACGGGGAAAAATCTGTAGTGCATTTGGCTATGGTAGTTAGCTCAATACTATCTATCCATCTATATATATATAAACGTATACTTATTTCCTATTCTTTCCATATAAAAGTAAAGGTATATGTTAGCTAATTTGAGGAAGCATATGAAAGGATATTTAACTACCTCCAAATTTCAATGAGAAAATCTTCTATTATAATAATATTCTTGGGGACTGTCTGTCTATGCTGGTACATTCCAGCAGTGGTCACAAGGTGGCAGTATATCCATTATAGTAAAAAATGCTGACACCTTATGGCCACTGCCTGTACTGTAGCCTCTTATGTTTCCTGGACAGACAGAAGAGTATTCTCTCAATATATTTGCTGCAATACTGAACATATATTTGTGCACAGCAGTTCAGCTACATTAGAGACACAGGCACTGGTTCAGGAGCATGCAGACAGTGTACGCTAATGGTGAAAATCACAGGGCTAGAGACATGCATGGCTATTCATGCACTGCATCAGCAGGCTCCAGTGGCAGCATGGACCATGCTCACAGGGAGCAGAATGACAGGGCAAGAGGTCACAAATGTGGTATGAGGCTGACGTGGCTGAGGAAACTGGTTGCTGTTGTGGTGACTGTGAGGGGGAAGAGGGAGGGTTGAGATGGGTAAAGGAACGGCGAGTGTTTCAAGGAGAAATACTAATCTGACCGCAGATCTTTTGGGGGTTTCAGCTACTAATATGTAATTCATAGTCAAGCAGCTTCTACCTGCAGTATTGATGTGCAGTGTGAACACAGTGCTTGTTCTATTCCCTCTCCTCCCTCCCAGAACTTTAAAATCATGAATTGTTATTTCATTTGCTCTGTCCTTTAATAAGCCATAGTCACTTTCTGTATTACAGAACTCTGCATTCCTGGCCTTTCCACTGGCTTTGTTTTGGAAAATTATTAGATCCCACACTGATCTATTTCTTTACATGAAAAACAAATATTTGCACACCCAAAGTTTCCTCAACACGTGCACTTTGATTGCAATGCATAATGACTGCTTGTGTCAGAGCGTCAGTTTATCCATGCTTTGGGAACTGAATTTGATTAGCCATGTCCCACTTCTGAATGGATATATTCTGACAGTGTGGCCAGTGTTACCTCACAAATAAGATAGATTTCTGGAATGTTCTTCTAGCAGGCATGGTTGTAAGTGGGAGTTGCGCTGGTGGGTTTTCTTTGTGTCCTTACAAAAGTTACAGGCTGGATTAACCTTTGGAAAAACACATGGACTATTCTCATTGGTTTTTTTCCCTCTCTCTTACTGTTCCCCCCTCTCACTTTTAGTTCTTTATTTAAACTGAGGCTACTATGAAAGGAGGAAAGAAAGGCCAATTGAAACAATACATTTTAAAACCCACAAAGAACACAGTATATTCACTCTTTCAGACCTGACCATTTCATTTTTTGACGTCCTAAAAGGAAGTGCTGGAGAACACCTTATGTCCATGCCAATTTCTGGCTGTCTTTTTTTTTTTTAATTTTAAAACATTTATTGAGATGGATGCCCAACGTAATAGGAAACCTGGGGCCTGTACACTCACAAACAGCCTTCTTCTCACTCTTGTGCCTCTGTCACAACACAGACAATAAACTCATATAAACTCCCTCCCTAATCAGCCTCCCCCGCCAGTTTCACACTTGTTCACCTACACACCTGCCCCAGGTCTCTCACACAGTCACATTTTGGAAATTTATGTTCAATGTAAAGAGCGCCTTCTGAAATTTTGTCTTCTCTGGAGTATACCTTTCCAATTTGAAGGCTATGAACCACAAATTCAGAAAATGCATCACAAGGAAATACACAACCTGCCAAACAATGTTGTATGGTTGGTGTCCAAAAGCACACAAATAGGGAGGGGGGAAAGAGGGTGTCCAAGATGCTAGACGTCTCATCTGCTGCATCAAGGCCATCCGTTTCTTCACTAGGAACAACCTTGTGCTCCAGAAGGAGACTGTGTCCATCCAGGCCTGCCATAAGCTGATCCATGGCTTGCTCCTTTATTATAATGAATAGAGTGGAAAAAACTAAGAGAGACTACAAAGTTATTCACTCTTGCTCACGGTATAATTGATTTAAACATTCAAAAATAATCATGATCATCATACATGAATTTAAAAGATGCTGCCTACAATAGAGGCAATAGTCACTGTGTGAATTCGGCATCTATTACAATATAATCATTGGTCATGTTCTGGACTCTTTTTTGAGATATAAATTGTGTGAAAAAGCACTTTACTCTGTGGGATTTATTTTGTGCTCTTGATTGAATACATTGTGATCATAATCCCAACACTGTTGGTGTTTTGAAGCACAAGCGCTTCAGTCGAGAACTTCAGCGTCCTATCTCTGATAATGTCCTACAATCACACAATTTTTCACCTAGAGCTTTGGCAGTTGGGTGATGAATAAATATAAATAAATAAATGTGTCTGATATGGTTGAATACTAACAATTGCTTATCTTTTTAGCTCAACTATTTCAGCATGGAAATATTTAATCTACCAGGTATTGGACCTCATTTTCAAATTGCGAAACTTATCAGAAGCTGCACTAATGATTGCCATTGTCAAATGTCTGTTTATCATTTAAGTTTATTTTGTTTAAAAAGAAACCCTCCTTCCTGATTTCGATGAATTGCTTACTTCCAGGCTTCCTTCAAACATTTCTGCCACTTAGGGGTAGATTTTCAAACTATGCGAATAGGCCTACTTTTGCTGGCGCATCAGGCGCAAGCAAAAGTATGCTGGATTTTAGTAGATACGCGTGGAGCCGCGCGTATCCACTAAAATCCTGGATCGGCGCGCGCAAGGCTATCAATTCTGTATAGCCGGCGCGCGCCGAGCCGCGCAGCCTACCCCCGTTCCCTCCGAGGCCGCTCCGAAATCAGAGCGGCCTCGGAGGGAACTTCCTTTTGCCCTCCCCTCATCTTCCCCTCCCTTCCCCTACCTAACCCACCCACCCGGCCCTGTCTAAGCCCCCCCCCCTTACCTTTGTTGGGGGATTTACGCCTCCCGGAGGCGTAAATCCCCGTGCGTCAGCGGGCCTCCTGCGCGCCGGGATGCGACCTGGGGGCAGGTCCGGAGGGTGCGGCCACGCCCCCGGGCCGCCCCGGGCCGTAACCACGCCTCCGGGCCCGCCCCCGAAACGCTCCTGGCACGCCCCCTAAACGCCCCGCGGTTTGGGCCCGCCCCCCGACACGCCCCCGACACGCCCCCCTCGGAGAACCCCGGGACTTACGCGAGTCCCGGGGCCTGCGCGCGCCGGTGAGCCTATGTAAAATAGGCTCACCGGCGAGCAGGGCTCTGAAAATCCGCCCCTAAATGTGAATCTGCCATATTATTCTAGGTACTACTCATGTCAGCCCACACTCTTGAGCAAACTGAATGGAACACAAGGAAGAAAACGTGTATCTCAAGATAGCCTAAGCAGATAGTACATCCACACAGTGACTGACTGATTGCTGGAAATATAATATACCTCCCACCTGATATCAGACAAGATCTGCTGCAACACAAAAGTGGTGAAAGAGATGAGGAATTATATTTTCACCTCCAGGTGCCTGGAGCTGGGACGCCGCAAGAAGAGCAGACAAACAGGCAGCACCACAAAGAGTACAAGAAGGAAGTTTGCCAGAACTATTTTATCCAACAAAGCTTCATTTTTGCTGTGAGATAAACAGCAGTATAGTGAAAGGAAAACATCAGAAAAATCAAGGAAATATACTAATTGCCTTTATAGATCTCAATCAAAATCTGCCTAGCAAGTTAAGCAGAGTTGCTTATCTGTAACAGGTGTTCTCCTAGGACAGCAGGATGTTAGTCCTCACATGTGGGTGACATCATCGGATGTAAACGTTTCTGGAGCTTTGACTGAGTACACTGAGCATGCCCAGCACACCCCATTCCACATGTCAATGTGGGGTCCCTCCCCAGTCTCTTTTTTTTTTTTTTGTAGAGCTTTCACCTCACGGTAGCGTGAGCTGGTGGATTTCCTTAGAAATCGTCTTTGGAAACTTTTCACCATCCCTTTCGGGTTTTCTCATGAATTCATCAAACATGGGTCCCTCTCTGTTCCCCAGTCAGGTTTTTCAGTGGTTCGGTAAGTCTTATTTCGCTTCTGTTCCCCCCCATGGCGGCAGTGCCTTGGTGCCTGCTAGCGTTGACTGACCGCCGTCACTGTCTCTCGACTTTTCCTTTTTCTTTTCATTTGTCATGGCCTCATCCAGTTTTCCAGTTTTCATTTGTCATGGCCTCATCTGGTTTCCGTTGGTGTCCATCACAGATCCCCACGAGGTGTATGCCTTCTATCTGGGGACATCACATGACATCCAAGGTTGCTGCATGTGCATCCAGATGACCCCCAAGGGACGTTGCGCTCAGCTCAACAGAATGGAGAAACTCTTTGGGTCGAGGAAGTCCGAGGAATTGACATCAGAAGCATTTGCATTGATGGACACCAAGCCATCAGCATCGGTGGAGCCGTCTGTTCCGTTGACACCATCGGTGGATAGGTTGCCGAGGACTGGCCCCTGTCAGTCTCTTCCAAGTTGAGGACTGACACTGGCATTGGGTCGAGCACCAAGGGAAGCCAAGGAAGCATCAGCACTGGTCACACTCGATGCACAGTGCCGGGCTCGGGAAGGCACCAGCTCATGCCATGATGCACCCATCCCCCAATACCAGGGGTCCACAATAGTCTCCACTGGTCCTAGTGCCAGTCGCTGATCCACCTCGGGGATCCGAGGAAGATTTGGCCACTCCTCCTACCTCCCTGTTGGTTTTGGCTTCAGCAACTTTCGAGGAGGAGCTGGAGTGTAGAATCCAGGTGGCGGTGCAGCATGCATTGCAGGGCATCGAACCCTTGGGCACTGGTGCCGGCACTCACCCTGCTGGAATGGCTTAACGTGCTTATTGGTGTGTTACCAACCCAGTTGGTACCGGTTTCCAGGAGGCCATTGATGCCCAGCGGGGCACTGATGCTTCTCCCGACCAATACAGTGCTCGTTGCAGGTTCCTCTGAGGAGGATGCGCCATTGAGGCTGGCAGAGCCCTCCGGCCAGCTTGGCTGGGGCCAGCACCAGTACCACTGATGCCTGTGCCTCTGGACGAAGGCTGAGCACCCAAGGCCCTATCCTCTGTGGACTAGTGAGGATGAGGCCCCTTTTGACCTCTGGGGGACGACACTACGAAATCCTCTTCCAAGGACTCAGAGGGTCTCCTTTCAGAACTGTCTCCTCCAGATGAGTGAAGGATGTCCCCTCCGGATGAGTGAAGGTGGTCTCCTTCAGCGGACTTGACCTTCACAGGTTTTGTACAGGCAATGGTGGAAGCCTTCCCTTTTTAATTAATGGCAGAGGAGAATGCCAGGCATAAGATGCTGGAAATACTCCAGTTCGTGGAGTCCCCTAAAGAGATCATGGTGGTCCTGGTGCACGAGATATTTAGGGAGATGCTGCTGAGGATCTGGGAGCACTCCCTCACAGTACCTCCCCCGTTAACAGAAGGCAGATGGGGTTAACCTCATCCAACAGGCTACTGGATTCTAGAAGAGTCAGCTGTCACACCAATCAGTAGTGGTTGAATCCACTCTTAAAAAGGCCAAGCGCTCTCAGACCCATACCTTGGTGCCCCCGGGCAAGGATCATAGGGAGACGGACACTCTTGGGAGGAAAGTATTCCAAGGGGTCATGCTCATTGCCTGCATTGCTCTTACCAGCTCTACATTACATTTATTTAAAGTTGTTTATAAACCACTTTTACAACTGGAGTTGGTCAAAACGGTTTACAGAAAATACATACATAGTAAAATACAGATTAAAACTAATATGACTAATGATAAATATTCAAGACAAAAATAATAATACTAGTAAAATACAGCCTCAACATGCCTGAGATTACTTATGTTTAAGAATTAAGTGGCTGAGTCAGAACCGAAGGCAATGGAGAACAGATAGGTTTTTAACTTTTTCTTGAAATCTTTTGAATTAGTTATCTGCCTTAGAGAGTCTGGGATAGAGTTCCAAATAGAGGGGCTAGTGACTGAAAATGCACGTTTTCTGGTGATCTCAAGCCTAGCTAGTCTGATAGAGGGAGCTTCAAGTAGGCATTTATTTAAAGACCTCAAATGTTTGTTGGGTTGGTACTCACAGAGAAATGTACATAGCCTGATGGAAGATTGCTTGTGTATAAGGTTATGAATTGATAGAATTTTATATTGAATCCTAAGTCAAACAGGGAGCCAATACTCTTGCAACCTCTGGAATCAGGTGTAAGAGGCGGCAGAGTGTCTGCCTCAACAGCAGCAAGACCCCTTCTTATCACTGGTGCTTCAGGGTCTGGAGTGTTGAAAGCACAAGGTTCATTCAACCTCTGAGATGTTTTTGAGACGGCAGTGAGAGTCTCTGCAGTGGGAATCAGCACTTGCAGAACAGCATGGCTGCTGGCCTCAGATCTCCAACCGGAGATACAGGAAAGACTCGCTAACCTGCCATGCCAGGAGAGAATCTCTTTGGAGATAAAATGAAGGACATGGTGGCCCAAATGTGACCATGAGACCCTTCAACAGCTCTCCACCTGCGCTTCAGACCCACCCTCCTCAGCCAGGAGATCTGTGAATCAGGGTCAGAGGAAGTACTACCCTCAGGCTTCTCGCTCCCATTCACAGAGAGTGAGCTCATGGGGCCATTCCAGGCAAGAGAGAGCTCCCAAGTCCAAGCTGGCTCCCCAACCAAACCCTGGAATGGGGTTTTGACTGGATCGTAGGGAGTATAAGCCAGTCACCTGTACCTGAGATGCTGGACCCCCTGGTTGGGGGCAGGCTGAGGTTCTTTGCGGATCAGTGGAGTATAAAGTCGGACCAGCGGGTCTTGTCCATCATCCGAGAAGAGTACCGATTAAACCTATTGGGTGTCCCGCCAAATTGTCCCCTGAACCTATTTTGGGGGCCAATAGTGCTTCAGAAGGTACTACTTGAGGAGCTCTCTACCCTCAACGGCCAGAGTGGTCGAGCCTGTCCCACTAGGGCAAAGAGGACAGGGATTCTACTCCCGGTACTTCCCAATTCCAAAGAGAACAGGGGGGCTCCGTACCATCCCAGACCTAAGGGTCTTGAACAGATTTCTCAAAAAAGAAAGGTTCAAGATAGTTTCCCTGGGCACCCTGATTCCCCTCCTGCAAAAAGGGGACTGGCTTTGCTCCCTCAATTTAAAGGACGCATAACTCACATCGAGATCTTCCCAGTTCCCAGGAAGTATCCCAAATTTCTGGTGGGAAAACAGCACTTCCAGCACAGAGTGTTGCCGTTCAGGCTAGTGTTAGCCCCCCGTGTCATAAAAAATTGTCTGCCTGTGGTGGGGGTGCACCTCTGCAGACTAGGTGTGCATGTTTTCCCGTACTTGAATGATTGGATGGTCAAGAGCACCTCTCAGATAGGGGCCGATTGTTACTTGCACTTGACTATCCGGGTGTTGGAGTCACTAGGGTTCGTCATCAACTATCCAAAGTCCTATCTCAGCCCGTCACCTTGATTGGACTTCATAGGAGCCCTGCTAGACATCTCAGGCAAAAGCCTTCTTGCTGCAGTCCAGGATGGTAACCCTGGTATCCACAGCAGCAGTGATTCAAGAGAGCCAGCAGGTTTCAGCTCGACACATGTTGAAAGAGTTGGGCCACATGGCTGCAACCATCCATGTTACTCCCTCGGCACATTTACACATCCGCCCAGCCCAATGGACCCTGAAATCACAGTGGCACCAGGCCATGCAGAGCCTCTGGGCTCGCATCCGAGCCACTCCGCCTCTCCGGGACTCTTTGGCCTGGTGGCGGGCTCTCTAGAATTTGGAATGGGGAATATCTTTCCAAAGTCCCCCTATTCAAATTGTCCTAACTACGGATACGTTCACCTTGGGATGGGGAACTCATGTAGAGGGGCTCCTCATCCAGGACTTATGGTCTGCCCAGGAAGCACAGTATCAGATCAACTTCCTGGAGCTCCGAGCAATCAGGTACACGCTATAGGCTTTCAGAGATTGGCTGTCCAGCAAAATTGTCCTGATACAAACAGACAAGTAGTAGCCATGTGGTATATCAACAAGCAGGGAGGCACAGGGTCATAACGCCTGTGGCAGGAAGCGGTCCAGATCTGGTCCTGGGCCCTGTCCCATGGGATGGCACTCAGGGTCATGTATCTGGCCAGAATGGAGAATGTGATAGCAAACAGACTGAGTTATGCCTTCAGACCCCATGAGTGGTTTCTGGACCAGGGGGTCGTGAACCGGATCTTCCACCTCTGGGAAAATCCGGATGTGGACTTGTTTGCGACCCCCTGCAACAGGAAGGTGACTCAGTTCTGCTCCCTTTCCAGGTCAGACATCAAACCAGCCTCGGACTCCTTTGCCCAACATTGGGGCAGGGGTATTCTGTACGCGTATCCTCCGATTCCTCTAGTCACAAAGAATCTCTTGAAGCTTCGCGAGGACTGAGGGACTATAATCCTCATAGCCCCTCACTGGCTGAGACAGATTTGGTTTCCACTCCTTCGGGAGTTGTCCATCGGGAAATCAATCAGTCTGGGGACTTCCCCAGATCTCATCACGCAAGATCAGGGAAGGCTGCGGCATTCCAACCTCCAGGCCCTGTCGCTCACAGCCTGGATATTGAGAGGTTAACCCTGCAGCTGCTTGATCTTTCTGAAGATGTGTCTCGGGTCCTGGTGGCTTCCAGGAAGCCTTCCACTAGAAAGTCCTATGGACTGAAATGGAGGAAGTTTTCTGTGTGGTGTGAGCAGAAGGCCCTAGATCTGTTCTCCTGCCCCATGCAAAAACTGCTTGATTACTTTCTATACCTATTGGAGACTGGCTTGAAAACCAGCCCAGTTAGAGTTCATCTCAGTGCAATTGGCACATACCACCAAGGTGTAGATTGTACACCCATCTCTGTATAGACTATAGTTATACGCTTTAAGTGGGGTTTGCTTCAACTGAAGCCTTCCCTAAGGCCTTCCACTGTGTCTTGGGACCTCAATGTGGTGTTAGCTCAGCTGATGAAAGATCCTATTGAGCCACTGCACTCCTGTGACCTGAAGTACCTGACCTGGAAGGTCATATTTCTGGTGGAAGTCACATCAGTGAGCAGGGTCAGCGATCACCAGGCCTTAGTGATTTATCTACCTTATACTAAGTTTTATCATGATAGGATGCATACGCAAGACCACCCTAAGTTCCTGCCTAAGGTGGTGATGCATTTCCATCTTAACCAATCGTCCTGCCAATTTTCTTTTCCAGGCCCCATTTGCACTAAGTCAAATGAGCCCTGCAGAGTTTGGATTGCAAGAGAGCTTTGCCTTCTATCTGGAGCAGACAGAACCCCTTAGACAGTCCACCCACCTTTGCATTTCCTTAGATAGCAATAGATTGGGAGTTGCCATTGCCAAACAGACACTGTTCAATTGGCTAGCAGACTGCATCTCCTTCTGTTATGTCCAGGTGGGACTGCATCTTGGGGGTTATGTCAAGGCTCATTCTGTCAGAGCCATGGCAACGTCGGTGGCCTACTTGTGAGCAGTTCCTGGGGAGAAGATCCGCAAGGCTGCAACATGGAGTTCTCTCCACACATTCGCATCTCACTACTGTCTGGATAGGGATGGCCGACGTGACAGTAGGTTCAGCCAGTCTGTCCTTTGGCATCTCTTTGAGGTGTAGAATCCAACTCTCCCTGCCTAGGTCCCATTGTTTGGTTCAGGTTGTCTCCCCCTCTGTTATCAACAGCACTGTATTTGGTGCTTGTTGGTCCCCTTTTGTGTTGGGGAGCAGCCTGTAACTGAGGAGTCACCCATGTGTGAGAACTACTATCCTGCTTGTCCTAGGAGAAAGCAAAGTTGATTTTTCAAGATGGCCGCCGCGTGAAATGGTTGGTGAAATCGCTCTCTCCCCGACTTCTTTGAAAATTATTTTCTGAACCATGCCGCACTCTAAAAGAAGTTTTGGCCTCATCATCGCCGATCTCTGAAGGTGGCCAACCGAGGATTGATTCGTTTTTCGCTACTGGAGTAGCAAGAGGATTGCCGGTGGAGGTGGCCGCTGCAAACGCCGACATAGGGCGGATGTCTGCTTTGCTAGCCGACAAGATCACATTAAGTCCAGGTGCTCCGATGACCCCCCCTTCCCCGGTCCCGTCTGACGCTGCGATTGCTGGGGTAAGTCCTCAAGAACTGTATATATCTGCTGGGATAAATATCGATTCAGACAAACTAAATTTGAGAGACTTACCCAGGAGCAGTGAAGACGAAGAGGAGAGAGCTATCGAGGAAATTGTGAGAGGGAATACAGCAGGAGGGGGAGAATTGGTTCAGAAGCAGACTTTGAAACTTATATACCGATGGAAACGCCAAAGGTAATAACTATGGAGTCCTTGTGGCATGCTATGAAGGGCCTGGAAAGAGCCGTTATGAATTTAACTAATATAACTTTAGAATCAAATAATAGATTTACAAATATAGAAAGAGATATGAATATGCAGACTATAAAGATTCAATAGATGGAACAACGTATGAATAAAATGGAGAGTATTCAAACAGAGATCTTGAGAGTGGAAGATGTAAATGTGAAAACGTTAGAGAATGTTGAAAATCAAATAAAATACATGAACCTGCGTGCATTGAACTTTCCATTTATAAAATAGATTTCTGCTTATGAAATGCTTAAGGATTACATGTCAAAAATATTAAAAATACCTGTGGAAGGGCTTCCTGTGATATCTAGAGTATATTATCTTCCGGATAAAGGAGAAAAATCTAAAGAGATGGTCAAGGATCAAGAGAATCAACTGAATTTGACCCAGATTTTGGAATTATCATTGGACTCTGAAGTAAAAAAACGAATGACATTATTTTTCTCATGTGCTTTCTTAGCTGATAGAGATTTGATTATGAAGAGATTCATGCGGTATCAAGCAGAAGTATATTATGGAAAAAAGATCTGGATTTATCCAGACATTTCCCGTATCACACAAGAAAGACGCAAGAAATTTTTGTCTTTCAGATCTGAAGTAGTGGCGAGGGGTGCTAGTTTTAGCCTTAGGTATCCCAGTAAATGTATTATTTTTTGTCAGAATAATTTTTATTGGCAAAACACAACCAACCAGCCAAGGAAAACCATAAGGTAATAACAATCAACCCCTCACAAGGAGGGAAATACAGCAAAGAAGCAAGACAAACCGTAAGAACAGTAGCCGTCCAGGCCAGTAGATGCGCTCTGGCCTTTTCTTAGGTCTAAATATACCACCTCGCCCCCTCCCCCTTCCACCCTTCCACCCACATACCCCCCACCCAACCCATTCACACTACATTCATACCGGGCCACCCTTCCCCCTTCCCAACCCCGTCCCCCCAGAGACCATATTAGCAATCCAATCATTAGTATACCCACTCTCCCGCAGGCCGACCTGGACTGAGGTCGGCAACAATGAAACACACTGAGTCCAACACGCCCCATACAGTTTATCAGTCGTACGGTGGCCTTTCAAAAAATCCAATCGTTCCATCTGCAAAACCAAGGCCATGCGCTGAAACCACTCTGCTGAAGTAGGGGCCGTCACAGGTGTCGCCCATCCAGACAATATGGTGCGGCATGCCAGCATAGCCGCAATACGTCCAAAGCGGTCCTTGGATCGGCTGACAACAGCAGTACAGGCTTGAGGACTGGAAAGAAGAAACTTCCCCGTTATGGGCGGCGGTGCTCCAGTGCACCGGGAAATCACGCCCATCACCGTGGCCCAGAAAGAGTGAAGAGTGGGACAAGAATACAGTCTATGTACCAAAGTGCCCTCCTCTTGGCCACATTTAATACAGAGAGGAGAGTCAGTACTCCCCATCCTAAAGCGTCGCACATCATCACAGTAAATCCGCTGAAGGATGCGAAACTGCACCTCCCGCAGTCCAATGTCAGGTAGCTGGCGATGCACCGCTTCGAAACATTTCGCCAAGTATTGCTCAGTAATGGGTTCTCCAAAAGTAACAGTCCATTTGTCCACCAACACAGCAAGACGCGGGTTTGAGCGCCACGATCTGCCAAGCGTAGCCCACTTCGCGATGGTATTAGTTAGGTAGGCCGTGTCAAAAACCTTGTTAGCATAGGAGCACTCGAGTCCCACCCTGTCTGGCGTCCAGTGGAAAGAGGTTAAGTAGTGCCTGGTTTGCAGATACGCGAAAAACTGATGAGTCTGTAATCGATAAGTGCGAGCCAAGGTAGCAAAGTCCAGCAATGTATGAGTGTCGGTGTCATAAAAGTGAAAGGCAAACATCGCCCCTTTAGACGCCCACGTATGAAACAGAGCCCCACAGTCCCGTCCCGGCAAAAAGCCCACATTGCCAGTCAGGGGCACTAGGAGGGAAATCACCCCGTCCAATCCCCATGCCGCAATGCACGGAGACAGCAGAACCCTAGGGTATGTAAGCCCACGCCGCTCCCCAGCACTAGATTGAATAAGACTCAGGGGCGACCAAGGGGCAGCCATGCCGGAAATCAGCCCCCTCACGCAGAATTTATAGTCCCCCGTAAGCCACTCCCCTATGAAGCGCAGCTGGCATGCCGCGTTGTACAAGCGGAAGTCAGGCAGGCCACATCCCCCTTGATCCCGAGAGTAAGTCATAGCCTGATAACTAAGACGGGCTTTCCGTCCCCGCCATATAAAGTGCTGAAGGGCCGCGTACAGCCGTTTTAAGTCCCTATCCCGTATCCAACAAGGAACCATGGACAAGACATACAAGATCTTGGGAGCAATGATCATTTTAATAAGAGCGCAGCGACCAAAATGAGATAAGGGAAGTGAGGCCCAAGCCTCCAGCTGTGAGCGGATCCGCTCCAATAGGCTAGTAACATTCAATTCATATAAGTGCCGTAGGTCCCTCGGAATCCAAATACCTAAGTATTTCAGCTTAGCTGGCGCCCACCTAAGTGGAAAAGTGCCCACCCATGAAGATTGCAGCTGAGGATTCAAGGCCAGCGCCTCCGACTTCCCAAAATTAATACATAGTCCCGCCACCTCCCGAAATTGGTCAAAAAGATTAATAATAACGGGAACGCTGGCTTGCGGTTTGCCAACAAAAAGCAAAATATCATCCGCAAAAAGAGCAGTACGAAGGGACTGTTGGCCCACCCGCAATCCCCGTATCAGTGGCTCCTCCCGCAACCGAATAGCCAGTGGTTCCAGCGCTAAAACAAAAAGTAAGGGAGAAAGGGGGCAACCCTGACGGACTCCACAATGTAAGTCAAACGGCGGGGTCACTGTCCCATTCAATAAAATACTAGCACTAGGGTTGCTATATAGAACCTTCGCCCACTTCACAAAAGCCCCCTCAAAGCCATACTGCCGCAACACCCAAAAAAGAAAATCCCAAGACAATGAGTCGAAGGCCTTCTCTGCGTCAAGACTCAGAACAGCCGCGTCCGCACCAGCAGAATAACTAAGAGAGGCCATCAGGCGGCGCACATTCCGAACCCCATGTCTGCCCCGTACAAAACCAGTTTGATCGTCGTGAACGAGTGTGGGAAGAAGACCACTAAGTCTGGCAGCCAAAATAGCCGCGAATAACTTAACATCCACATTTATCAGGGAGATAGGTCTGTAAGCCCCCACCTCCTCCGGGTCCTTTCCCGGCTTAGGGAGAACCACAATAACCGAGTGATTAAGCGCAGGAGAGAGGCCCCCCTCCTCCAACAATGTATTATAGAAAGCCCCAAGTGGGGAAAGCAAATGAAATTTAAAAATTTTATAGAACTCGGAGCTGAGTCCGTCCGACCCCGCAGCCTTGCCCAACTGGAGAGCATGAATGGCCCGATGCACCTCCTGATCAGTAATGGGAGTGTTAAGAGCTGCCAACTGAGCTGGAGTCACCCTCGGCCATTCAGTCGATTGGAATAACGCCTCCCGAACCAGCGGATCGCTACGACGTTCCGCATACAGTTGGCGATAATATTCAAGAAACCTAGCCTCAATATCTCCAGGGGACGTTCGACGTTCGCCCCGACTATCTTTAATACTAACTATAACCTGCCTCTGACCCCGAGGGCGAACCAAGTGGGCCAGGAGTCGGCCGGCCCTATTACCATATTTATAAAGTTGATATTGAAAATATTTGAGTGATTTGGACGCCCGTTGATGGAGCAAAGAATTCAGCGTAGCTCGCGCCTGGTCAACCTGTCCCTTACCTTCCGGGGTCATATCAACCACGTGTCTCTGTTGGGCACTTTTAAGGACCTGGGTAAGGCGGATTATTTCAGCATTCCGTTGACGATTCGTCTTAGCCACATACGCAATGATTTCCCCGCGCATCACCGCTTTCCCGGCCTCCCACAAGGTCGCCGCGGAGATATCTGGGGTAGAATTATGCTTGACATACTCCTTCCAGCACCCTTGTAAATACTCACGAAACTGCTCATCGTGGTACAAGTCCGGGCGCATACGCCACGAAAACGGGGACCGCTCTCCCGTACCACTCCGCAACAAGACGGACACCGGGGCATGATCGGAGACCGATCGAACGCCTATAGACGCCTCCTCCACCCTGGCAAACCACTTCTCAGACACCAGCAGGTAGTCCAAACGGGAGTAGACCTGATGGGGATGAGAATAGAATGTAAAATCAAGTTCACCAGGGTGAAGAACCCTCCACACATCTAGCAGTTGAAGTTCATCACATAAAAAGTGAACTCCCAAAGAACGGCCCCGGGCGGCGTCTGGCCTGGGCGGTTTTCGATCCAAAAGGTTGTCCGCTACTACATTAAGGTCTCCCCCAACCACCAACACATAATCCAGAAACTCTGTGAGCAAGCCCGCCAGGGACGAAAAAAAATCCTGAGAAAAAACATTGGGCCCGTAAACATTACAAAAAGCTATCTTTTGGTGACCTAGGACCCCAGCTGCAATCACATACCGACCCTCTGTATCATGACAAGTTCTAGTGAGGCGGAAGGGCAGGTTTTTATGAAAGAGGATAGCCACTCCCCTCTTGCGAGAGGTGTAAGAAGAATATATGCATTGACCCACCCACTCCCGCTTAAGTTTACGATGTTCCGCATCGTTCAAGTGTGTCTCCTGGAGAAAAACAACTTGGGAATGCATGCGACGAAACATAGTTAATAGTTTTTTCCGCTTAACAGGGGAGTGTATCCCATCTACATTCATGGTAGTTACTCTAACCTTCGCCATGGCGCACGGTACCCCGCACAAATTGTATGGGAGCCCAACCAGTGGGCTCTAGGAGCGTACGCCACCTTCCCTCATGGCCCCCCAGCCTAGACCACAAGGGGTTATGAAAAACAACAGGAGAGTTGTAGCACCACTGTCCCTGGACCCAACCCCCCCATCCCCCAACTATCCCAACCCTCCCATCCTTCCCCCCACACAATGCCTCCCCCTGGCCCCACAAGCACACCCACACACACACCCCCACACATACCCAAAACTGCTCAAGGAGGTACAGAGGCATCTCACCCACCGACTGTTCCCGTAGGTCAAGCATACCCCCCTCCGTCCCGCTCCCACCCTGCGAACCCCCAGCCAACATAGTTAGTGAAACATGGTCCATACAACAGAACACACACCCTAACATCAAACCAATGTAACCAGAGACAAGAATCAAATAACATCCTTAGGCTCTCAAGTCTTTTTAGCAATAAGAAAGGGAGAAAAATAAGGATGCGTTATGTCCTTCGTAAGAAAACACCAGACTGTCAGCCGGCAAAATGGAGCCAATGATAAAAGTCACACCATCCTGAAAAAGCAACCAAAGAATCTTCACCCCCCCCCCCCTCCATGGAGAGGGGTCGGCCAGCTCACAAAACCACAACGGTGGTAAAAAGAAGAAATCGTGAATCCTATGGGCGCCCTAGCTTGTTCAGTCCCCGGCTGCCCCAGGTAGACTAGCAAGGAATCCATCAGCTTCCTCCTTAGTATTAAAGAAGAGAACTTTGTTGTTATGATACACACGGAGCTTAGCAGGGTACAGCAAACCAAATTTGATACCCCTCCTGTAGAGCTCCGAGCAAGCTGGCGTCATCAGCTTCCTTTTTGCAGCAGTAGAGGCGGAAAAATCATTAAATACTAAAATCTTGTGACTGTTGTATTCCACAAGATCCTTTTGCTTAAAGGCTCGCAAGAGTTTAGTCTTGTGCTCCCAATTCAAGATCCGCGCCATCACCGGTCGGGGTCTGGGCGCCCCGTCTCGCACGGGCCCAACCCGGTGGACCCTCTCACATTTTAGCTCCCCGGGGGACAAGGCCAAACCTATGTGGGCAGGGAGCCAATTCTCAATCCAGTCCAGAAGCTCAGTGTCTTTTACTGCCTCAGGTAGCCCCACTATCTTGAGGTTATTTCGGCGCCCACGATCCTCCAAATCTTCTACCTTGTCTAACAGCTCCTTTTGCTGTGATCGCAGCTCAGCCACGTGGCGCTCGGCCGCCGCCATCCGATCCCCGTGATCAGAGAGAACTTGTTCCGCCTCATCTAGGCGCTTAGACTGACCCTCCACAGCCGCCTTAAGATCCTCCATTGTAGATTGTATGCGGATAAGCCGGGCATCCAGAGCCGCAGTCACACTTTGGGAAATCTGCAGCAGCGCGTCCTCCGACACCGCTTCCAAAACTTTCGCGCCCGCTGGAGAAGATGGGGCCGCCGCCATCTTGGAGCAGCAAGGTCGTCGCACCGCAGTCTTGCGAAGATTCCTCTGCCGCATCCCCCACACCGCCCACGCAGATCGGAACCGCTGTAGCCCGTCCCCCGAAAGTTGGCAAGTAAATTGGGGAGCGTTTCGCCGCGAATTTATGGGGGTTTTCCGCAGAGGCAGGGAGCGGGACTCCGGAGCTCTAAAGCCGTGCTGCCGGCGCCTCTACGTCATCGCCGGAAGTCCATCCAGTAAATGTATTATAAAACATCTAAATGCAAAGTATATTTTCTTTGAACCCGTTCAGTTGCAGAAATTTCTTGAACCAATCAACCCCTAAATCCTGGTGTATATCGTAGCAGTTTGAGGTGTCTTGCTACATTCATGTGACGAGTCTATTATTTAGTAAATAAGAGTAATTTGATTTCTTTGAAAACCGCCAATATAAGTCCCCCCCCAATGGATTGCTTGGAACAGTAGATGTGAACTATGAAAATTCAAACTGAGTAAGAAATGAAAAGTTTTCAATTGTAATAATAAATCTGTTATGTTGATCTACGCATTGTACAATGTTTACTTGATGTAAATATTGAAAAATTAATAAAAAATAAATAAATTAGGAGAAAGCAAAGTTGCTTACCTGTGACAGGTGTTCTCCTAGGACAGCAGGGTGTTAGTCTTCACGGATCCCACCCGTCACCCCATGGAGTTGGGTTTCTCCTATTTTTTGATGTGGTCACCCATGTGTGAGGACTACCATCCTGCTTGTCCTAGGAGAAAGGAGGATACATGAGGGAAGCCAGCCATTCATGTTGTGGCTTCTCAATCTAAATAGTCAGTGGTGATTTTCTGCCAGGCTATCACCCCAGAATCTTTTTGAATTTGCATCCTTTTCCCCATTGGGAAAAAGCGAAAAGTGGAGGCCATTGCTGGCCCTTATGCGGTACCGTTTTCTTTTCTTTTTTTTAACGTCAATTACCACAGTGGAAATGAAGAATTTGAGGGCTTTTGTGTTTTGGACAAATTATAATATTCAGTAATTCATTAAGGATCCTCAGGACCCTATATTTATCAACTCTCTTTCTTGTGCTAAAGACATCAGAGCAAACCTTCATAAAAAAGGTTCCTTCTTTCTCTACATCTCAGTCTACAGTCTAGAAACAGTTCAGCCTTACTATTTTTTTTTTGACAGTTATAGAACACATAATTGCATTTTTGATGTAGAAATAAAGTGGTACTTAACATTGCGTGCTGCATATTTCTCTCCAATTTCATTCCTTTCCTCCTGGTCTTTTCCTTTGCTTTCTCATGTAGTCTCCCCTCCCTCGTTTGCAATTTGTCCCCATCAGTCTTTCCCTCCTGCTATCTTCTTGCCGCCTTCTCCTTGAGACTCTGCCCTTTCCTCATGCAGCCTCCCTCTCATCAGTCAGCTTCCATGCCAGTTTTTCCTTCTGACCCAGGGGGCTATGATTTACTGCCCCCTCCCACAGCCAACAGCCAGTTCTGGAGCCAGCAAACTGGGGTGGAGGAAGGTAAAGGAGAGCAGCACCAGCTTTTGGGTGGGGGGGGGGGGGGGGGGAGCAGCAAAAGCACCTGTAGGCTGGTGGCAGTTGATGGTGGTAAATGACCAGGAGGCAGCTGGTTGCGATTCAACAGCAACAAATACATTCTACAGCAATGACCACAGAAATGGAGCAAACAGGCTGGAGCAAACAGGCTGGAGCAGGATGGCCTAGTTACACATTTCTCATCAAACAAATCCTTGACAAAATGGTTTGACATTTCTGATTAATATTTATATAGATTTACTTATACAGAAGGCATCTATAACCATTTTACTAAACTGTTTCAAGGTGAGGTACACAAGAAATTATTAACTTCTAAAAGATATGCAATTATTCATTCAACAAAAGTATAACATAGCCTTGAAGCAGTAAACTTCTGCATATGATATATGTATCTGAACACAGCATTAACATGGACTCTGTTGCAGTGTGTAAAGACAGGCTAAGGGTAGGCAAGTCTGGTCAGTCAGAGCTACAAACTCATCTGATTTTCAGGATCTCCATAACGAATATTCATCAGCTATATCTGCATGTTGGCTAACCAGAAAACCAGACTGCTTTGTGGTTCAAGGACTAGATTTGCCTATCCTGGCTTAGGCAGTCCAGAAAGTGAGCTAAAAAGACTGCGAGTCTCCTTTTACCAGCTGGAGCATCAACAGCATCATGAGCAGGGAGCAAGGCCACAGGATGGCCTTCCGCAGACAGCTCTCCTTTGGAGCATCATGCAGGGGGGTGGGGGGGGGGGGGGGGGGGAAATGTTCATTCATTTGTTCCTGAAAGGAAAATATGCACACATTACTCATCAAAACAACTTTCTTTAGCACATTGTTTCCTGGTTGCCTGATTTTATTTTAATGTGATATTTCCAGACTAGCTGGGTGGGCACATGTGCTTGCTGGTCATGCAATGAGAGAGCAGATTGAACATCTGTAGGCAAAGGGAATAATAGGTCACAATAACATTCCCAAAACGCTATTCCACAAATATGTAGAGAAAATCAAACAGACTTCCCCAGTTAGGAGCTTTTCAGCGCTACTATAATGTCCCAGTTTTCAGCTGTCAGTTGCACTTAGAAAACAATGATGCAAATTTATTACCATCAGCGCTGTTTGTCTGCAAGACAGAAAAAGGGCACAGTACAAAAATACTTTTGGGCTCAAAGCAGTTCATAGAGCAGTGCCCAAGAAAAAGAAAAATGTATCTTGATTAGAATAATTATAATTGACTGTTCCTGGTTCTTCTTTGCAGATTCTAGGCTGAATTATCATCTAATTTCACTGGGCTCCGCCACCACGATTATTGGAGTCATTTATAATTAAGTGCCAGCTTGCATTAAAGCGTGAAAATACAAACGTTTCTTGTCAAATACTGAAAAAAAAAATTCTAATTACATTTTGCAGCAGAAAAAAAAGAAAAAACACAAATTATTTTCTGGTGAAGACTGTGATGGGTACTTCCCATGAATTACCAAAATCTTTTTTTTTGTTTTTTTTTTTCTCCTTATAATTTCCATACGCCTGGATTCTTTCATGTAGTTGCCCACAGCAGAATTCAGTCATTGGCTGCAATGCTAACAAGGTCTTCCCTTCTTGGGGTATTGGACGTAGTGAGATCAGGCAGCCACTAGTGAGAAAGGACAACAGTGGCACTGGAGAAGTGTTAACAGGCTCTTATATGAGAGGGGCAGGGGCAGGTCTGGATTTAGCTTTTTTTCATAATGTGACTGACTTTAAACTCTATGTCACGAATTCTAGTCAAAAAGGAACAGCAAAGTCCACCCATTTTATGCAATGTGTGTGCTGCACATAAAGATCTAAACATAGGAACACGATTGGTGGGGACCAGGCCAGAGGTTTTAGCAATGGTGCAGTGTACTGCCATGGAGAGAACCTGGTTACATTCCTGGGCGATCAGGATTGGGGATGTTACCCGGGGGTGGGGAATAGAGTCCCAATCATCGTGCAAAGATGGATTTATAGGCCTAGTGGCTGGATTTAGGTACATGGCCCCCAACTGAAGACTATCATTGTGATGCCTGGGCTCCGTGTGTTAGGAGGGGATACAACATAGGGTAAAATCCACAGGTAGTTGCAGGCAAAGGGCTCATGGTAGAACATCATTAGTTCTTAGATGCCTTCCTATTTGCGTACCCAAGGTGACTTACACCAAAGCTTATACAAGCAGATAAAAATCAACATATGTAATGTATATCTAATTACCAAAATTATGCACATTTAATTACCTACTGAGGCCGATTCGGAATGAGCTGGAAGCTCAAAGGAGCAGGAGGCAACTACTGGGCCAAAACATAGAAAAAGAAACTGTTTTGGTTGCTCCCCCAGAAGTGGCAGCTTGTTAAAGAATTCAAAATATGTTTTCCATTATAATCTTCCAATTATCATCAAATAAGTCTCTCCTTAGCTCTAAGCCCTCTAATGAATAAACAGCTTTGTGGGCATCACAGTACCCCTTCTCATGATTCAGCTACTAAAATGTTTCAAGGATTCCTTTGCTTGGGATTGAATGTAAATCTGAAAGCGACAGAACTTAGGCCAGGATTTCTCAAACCTCTCCTGATGACCCCTCACCAGTTGGGTAATCAAATGTATTTCGCTCATATTCGTTGTGGTGGATATCCCGGAAACCCAGCTGGATTTGGGAAGTCCTGGCTTCAGTTCATAATAAAGCAAATACAATCCAGATGTTACAGCGGACCGTCACTGACACAAGCCAGAGTCTTAGTTTGACAAAAGGACTTTTAGCAAGTTCTATGCCTCTTACTATTGTTAAAGCATTTCAAGCCAGCTAAAGCGAAATGGGCTAAGTGCTTGTAGCATAACGCTTGGGGATTTATTTTATTTTTTTTGTAAAGTTATTTTCAAGCTCATTTTGGGACTGGATGAATGAATGCGCTCTCACCATTTTTCTGGGCTGTGGCAGGGAATCACTCACTGATCATCGTCGCTTTGATAGGGTCTGCAGCATTCACTTGTGTGAACTGGGTCCAGACTTAACACTAATTTAGAAAATACATTATTTATGCATTCTTTTTGTCTGTCTAGATGTCTGACACCAGAGAAAGCTATGCTAATGAGAAGAGGACTAGCACCTTTTGATCACAGCCTTTAACCTCTTTTTTTTTTTTTTCTTGTGTGCTATCAGGGCACTGAGAACAATGAAAAGTAATAATTTATACGCACACAGCTCCTTTAATCCAAACAGGATCATAACACATTAGAATGCATAACCCTTCATAAAGACAGGCAGCTAGTCTGGGGGCACCTGGATCTGCATGCAGGCTCTTATCAGGGGGGAGGGGCAGGCGGGCAAGGAGCTATGCTTTCATTACCCACATATGGGCCAGCTAACAGAGGACGAGGGAAACAAAGGGTCTATGTCAACAGTATGCACTCAGTGGGGTGGAGACTTCTCCAGTTGCTGGATTTTAGGTTTTTTCCCCTTTGGACATGTACATGCTATGTCCCCCAATGAAACATGTATGGTGTATTGTTGAGTGAGGAAAATACTCATTTAAATGCACATAAGTCTGGTGCACTGACACAATGCAATGTGTAAAATGTCCAAGGGAGGCTACACTTTGAATAGCCGCTGCATGAGTGTGTATTATATGTATTATATGTATATGTGTGTGTATATATATATGTGTGTATATGTATATATATCTGAGCAGCTATCTCTGGTGCCGATGCATAAACTGGCTTCCACCTCTGACAGTATTACATGACATTAGGACAGAGCCTAACTTTTATGCCATTATTTCTATCTGGCTATATACTTACCACCAAGAATGTTTTTTTTTTTTTCTCTGTCACCATCACCAACCAACAATTGCCTTTTGTTAACTAGTCTCAGGATAGTGCTTCCCAATGCTGCGAGCTTACTGTGAAAACCAAGCTCCTAGATGAAGGGAAGTGCATGAGGTAATGTTTAGAAAGGTAACGGTTACAAGCTGCCTTACTGTTTATTCCTCTGGGTGCTGACAGCACTCAAGATGAATGCTCCTCACATTTGTGTTTAAGCCTCGGAAATCCCAGGCCACGGCAGCCTAGAGACCAATAATCGCTGCATTCTTGAAACCTTAAAAGACTGAAGCCGGGAGGGCAGCACTCTTAACCCAGGCGTTCAGCTCTCAGGATCCCCATTATAGAACACAATACAGTTCAGCACGTGCCACCCTATCATCTACAGCACACAGCTGGAAAAGAAAGACAGCATTCTGAAGCACAAAGCAAGAGGCAGCTGGAGGAACTCAAAATATGCCTCCGATACTCTGCACCAGCTATTAAATGGAGGCAGAAGGATTACGCCGAGGTTTCTGTAACCCCATCAGCCTGTGTGCAATTGATAAGGTGCATCGATCAAGAGACGTAGAAGAGATGAGGCCCTTTGGACTGTGAAACAATGAACAAAACCTTATCACAAGTAACAAAAGTTGCATTTTGCAAAATCAGGTATCTGTGTGATATTTATTAATGTGTTTTTTTTTTCTCAGCAATATATTATAAAACAACAGTGCAAAACCCCATTTATCTGCAGCACATTTTTACCCAAGGATTTCATTTCCTGCAACTTTGGGAAGGGGAAAATTCCACAAAATACATTGTGCCAGCAAATGACATTGTGGGACTTTAGCTCAAAGGTGCTAAAAACTGAAGCATTTATTTATTATTTATGTATTAAACTTTTTTATATACCGTTATTCGAATGGACATCATAACGGTTTACATAAACTGTTAAGAAATACAATGAACAGGGAAGGGGACAGTAGGAAAAGAGAATTGAGAGAGAGAGGGAGGAAAAAAGGATAGAGGTAACATGAGAACAGTGTAGCAAGTGCTAACAAAAAGGGCATTATTTACAAATTAAACAGCAGACATCATACGGGGTATAATGTAGGCAGTTGGATAAAGTAGCAATTTACAGGAGGTTAGCAATTTCAAAGGAAGGCTGGTAAGGACTGTAGAATTAGTAAAAGGCTGGGGGGGGGCGGTTAGGTCTGGGAAGGCTTGATTAAAGAGCCAGGTTTTTCAAGCCTTCTTGAATTTTTTTGTGCAAACATCCAGTCTAAGCTCAAGGGGCATAGAGTTTCCAGAGGGATGGGCCCGCTATAGATATGGCTCGTTCCCTAGTGGCGACAAGGTGGGGAGGTTTTAAGTGAAGGGGTGGAGAGGGTTGCTTGAAGAGCTGATCTCGATGGCCGGTTGGATGAGCGGAAACAGGGGAGCAATCGTCGAGCCAGGAGAGATTATGGTTGTAGAGGGATTTGTGGATGATGGTGAGGGTTTTGTGTATAATACGGGCTGGGATGGGGAGCCAGTGCAGTTCCCTTGAGGATGGGGGTAAGTGGTGGTCGAATTTAAGGGTGTTCGTCAGGATTCTGGCCATGGCATTCTGCAATATTTGGAGGGGGCTTAATGGTAGTGTAGGGGAGGCCTAGGAGTAATGAATTGCAGTATAATCCAGTTTTATGAGAAGCGTCGCTTGAAGGACTGTATGGAAAATCTTGTACATTAGCATGGGCTTAAGCTTTTTTAGAATGTGGAGTTTGAAAATCCATCTCTTAGGATGGTGTTAATGTGCTTTTTAAATTGAATTGACTGTCTATGGAGATCCCAAGATCTCGCACATGAGACGGGAAGGGATCAGCAGAGAGGTCAGGGTCATTGGTGGTTGGGTAATGAACGATTCTGCTGGGTAGAGATAAGAGGAGTTTCGGTTTTGGACGTTTTAGGGCCAGGTGGAGGTTGGTAAGGAGGGTATTTATGGAGGTGAGACAGCTTTCCCAGAATTTAAGGGTTTTGGGGATGTATTCTTTGATAGGGATGAGGATTTGTACGTCATCCGCATATAGGAAGAACTTGAGGCCGAGGTCTGTGAGGAGGTGGCAGAAGGACAATAAGTATCGGCTAAAAGCCCCAAAGCAGCTTTTACACAAGTTTTTGCTTGAACTCAGATTCCCCTTCTAGAAGCTGCAGGAAATTAAATCCTTGGAGAAAAGGAGAACTGGGTTTAAGATTGAAGTAGGCCAACTGAGCTGAAGATATCATGCACTATTTATGGCCCAAACTTAAATTTGACCCTTAGAACAAAAGCCCTTTAATACACAATGGAAGTCTGATTGCTATCAGCTCATGCGCCTGTGACTTTTCGCCAAAGTTTTATACAAACCTTTCATTCCTACTGCTGGTCTGCTTCCATAAACCAGTCCAAAGAAAGGGATATGTATCACTACCAAAATCACACACACACACACAGAATTCACAGCCAAGTTCTATATTGTGCAGTCACAAATCAAAAAATGAATAACCTTATAATGGTATCGTATAAATAGATGCAGAAGCGCATTGTCACCCACAAGCACTACATCTTGGGATATAACTGTCTACCAGAAATAATAGTCCAATATTTATTAAAAAAAAGGTGACATCTGATGCAGAGTTCCTTCCTCACAAGAGGCTGCTACAATCTCAAAATTTATATCAGATATCAGGTCTCCGATGAACTTTTGTAAGGTCTGGGCACCTTTAAAAAAAATAATTAAAAGAACATAAAGATACTACTCCAAAATGGTAATATTTTGAGATAAGCTCTTCTGCAATGGGCACATCTACTACCAAACAAACCTGGTTTTTATTTCTTTTCCAAGGAAGTAGCTTAGGTGTTAGAATAATGACCTGGGAAACAGAAGATCAGGGTTCAAACCCTGTTTCATCCACTGCTATCACTAATGATCTTGGCAAGTCACTATCTCCCATTGCCTCAGCTACCCCCTTTAAATGTAAGCTCTAGAGGGCTAGAACTTACTATACCTGAATCTTATCACTGGGAAAGGCTGATGTGCATGGAGCAGGAGAGAGACCTTGGGGTGATAGTGACTAATAATATGTCTGCGAAACAATGCGACAAGGCGATAGCAAAAGACAGAAGAATGATGGGCTGCATAGAGAGAGAAATATCGAGTAAGAAAAGGGAAGTGATTATCCCCTTGTACAGGTCCTTGGGGAGGCCTCACCTGGAGTACTGTGTTCAGTTCTGGAGACCATATCTACAAAGAGACAGAGACAAGATGGAAGCGGTACAGAGAAGGGCGACCAGAAAGGTGGAGGGTCTTCATCGAATGACTTATGAGGAGAGATTGAAGAATCTAAATATGTACACCCTGGAAGAAAGGAGGAGCAGGGGTGATATGATTCAGACTTTCAGATACTTGAAAGGTTTTAACGATCCAAAGACAACGACAAACCTTTTCAGTCAGAAAAATATCAGCAGAACCAGAGGTCACGAGCTGAGGCTCCAGGGAGGAAGACTCAGAACCAATGTCAGGAAGTATTTCTTCATGGAGAGGGTGGTGGATGCCTGGAACGCCCTTCCAGAGGAAGTGGTGAAGACCAGAACTGTGAAGGACTTCAAAGGGGCGTGGGATAAACACTGTGGCTCCATCAAGTCTAGAGGACGTGAATGAAGAGGGGGTGGCTCGCATACACTATGCCGAACAAGCAGCAGCCCTCAAGATAGAAGGGCTCAGAATAGAAGAACAGTAAGCCGCTGCTGCTCCTGCCGCCACCAAAGTGCACAGAAAGGCTGAGCTAGAGATCGCCTTAGATCTGTTGCAGCAAAAGGGAGAAGCAGCAGCCCTTGAAGCCCAAATTATAGGACTTGTTGTGGGGGGGGGGAGTTGTCACAGCCACGAAAAGTAGCGGACGCAGGGTCCTCACCGGTGCATAAGGAGATTTATCGCTGCATAGGAGGGAAGTTTTAGTGTCGGGGGAAGGGGAGGAGCGGAGCACCAAGGACTTTGCATAGGGGGAAAGCGTGGGGATGGATATATGCTAAGCATGGGGGGTGGCCCAATGAAGGCCTGGCATAAGCAATAACCTGGCCAGCAAGGCCAGGGGTGGGTGGAGGTGGCAGAACACTGCACGGAGCGGCAGTAGCCACAGAGGCAGACATGGAGCGGGATGCCAGTGGTCGATGTTCCACCTTCACGGAGCGGAAGGCTGGAGTGGCATTCACGGAGCGGGATGTTAATGGTATACCACCTTCACGGAGCGGAAGGA